>NW_028258419.1:1500000-1752500 GCF_053883595.1 Heterocephalus glaber | reverse complement strand
ACAGTGATGGCTCAAAGGTTGTGCATATCCCATGGACATGTGAAACATTCCCTTTTGACCCTTGCACCCTCTTTGCAAATGTAGGACAGCGTCAGTAAGGAAATGAGGCTTTTGCCATAGGTTCCACAATCATTTTTAAATTGCTCAGGAAAGGAAGGCCTGTGAGAGCTCTGGTCTCTTTCCATTCCAGTTGGCAGTGTCACACTTGGCTTGGCTGTGAGGAGCAGGTGTGTGTGCACCCCACGCTGCACCATGCACAGCCTTCAACAACTTCACCCACTTTGTGTTTCTCTTCACCAAAGGGAGCTTTTCACTTATGCCTCTCAAAAATTCTGAACTTCCAGTTATTTATATGTCAAAATATTGGAGCTTGAGGAAAACCTAAGTAATGCAATTATTGTGTGTACTGTACATAGCCATGTGCATTTCCAGCTATTAAAATAAAAGCATTCTGTTTAAGAAAACACAAATGCAAATTCACAAGACAGGCTAATTGAAGGAATGATTGAATTAAAAAACATTTTTTGCTTTCTGAAAGATTCAGGTCAATGTTCCTTTAAATAGCCTTTTAAATTAAATATAGTTTTAATTTATATTTAAAATTATATTACATAGAATATAATGCAATGCAATATAATTCTATAGTATATAATTGTATCTTGTAACTATATACTCTATAATACATATTAATGTGCCCTACTATATATTAATATGTGTAATTTTTTGAGTACTTTTGTCCAGGTCTGCAGTAAAATGAAGTTCCTCCTTACATATTCTGGACAGTGGAAAAGTAGTAGTCAACATGTCTTTGAAATCAGTGATAAACAGCTTCTGCGCACTTATGAGGAGATGGTTCCTTTAAAAAAAGTCTTTAAAATTAGACTTAGAGGTGGCAGCCCTCATCTATTTAGCTGGGTGATACAACAAATGAACCCCCAGGGCATGGAACCTGGCTCAGATTTGGTTGCAGGAAACATTTTTTTTGGAGATTTGTCAAATTATGTGGAAAAGTTTCTAGCTTAATCTTTCAAAAGTAAGCTTTCTCCCCAGCTTCAACTCCATCAGCTCCTACCTTAATTTACTAAAGATAACTTACTCTCTATCAACCACCTATATGTCTTGTGAGTCATATTGATCTCAGACGTGTGATGCAGTCCTTGGTGAAGATAAAATTGGTTTAATGGCCTCCTTCCCCCTCCCAGAATTTCTAACTATACTTAAGCATGCAGAGGATGCCATAGGTATATCCCCATCAGGAAAGCATGTCTAGGTAGCTTACAATAAAGGACAAGTCTTCCCACAGCCTCATCAATACCTTGAGAGCTCTGGGCTAATGGAATCGTGTGACTTTCGGTTCTCATTGATAAGAGACCCTGACGTAGATGCTGTGGAGTGGGACATTCTCTGTCCACACACACATTTATTCTCACAGCTCCTACGTGGAGCATAGTTCTAGAGGGAGGTCAAAACTACTACATTTCTGGTTGTGTGCCTCTTTCCGTTATTTAAGTTGGAGAGAGAAAAAAATTATTTTGTTTGTTGATCATATGCATTTTCCCCCCTTTCAAAAGTAGAGGAGATCGCTCCCAACCTAGAAAAGGTTTGCTTTCATAAGTGCGAAATGCTAGCATGTGCTCCAGATCCATTTCTTTAGAGATTTAAGCAGCTTACATTTTCCTTTAATAATAAGTGCTACCTCAGGGAGCAGGTGCTGTACACAGAGTGTGTCAGTAGGCAGTTCACACACATGACCAACAACCTGTGTGATCAGGAGGGAGCTAATGTTGCCCACATTTTGTGGATGGGGACTGAGGCATGGGAATAGCAAGTACCTACCTCCAATTATGTTAGTAACTCTAACCAAAAAAAACAACATTTTGCTCCACCCAAAGCTTTTGGCATTGTAAAAATGGCTCTTTTGCTCAAAATGAGCTCTGGTAAAACTCAATCTCACAACTCAATTGTGGACTATTCTTAATACAAGGATTTTGAATAATACGTACCATTTCTGTTTTCAGAAATGTTTTACCTTACAGAAAGTCACTGCTATTTACCCTGCAAAGGCTGAGGATTAAGGAGTTTGTCACTGACAGCCACTCTCTCACCTCACTTCTGACAGTGTGTAATGATTTAACCTCTTTTGGTCAATTTGGCGTTATTTATTTCTCTCACTGTCCAGAAATAACAGTATTGATGAGGCGCTACAGAGAAAGTAATGAAGGTCACCAGAAAGACACTTGAAAATGAGGGACAGATGAAGACTTGAAAAATATTACCAGGGACCTAGGATGTACACTGGCTCCGTTTTTTAAAAAATCACAATTTACTTTGCTGTTTTTTTCTAAAAGTCCTGTTAATCCCTTTGTTTATTACTAGATTAGATGCCCAAAGATGTTGAGAAGAAACAAGTGACTGTCCTATCATTTGTTTGGTTGGGGGAAGCTGCATGTTGTTCCACTGTGATACATAGTTAGACTCCTATCTATAAAAATTCTTAGGTAAAGGAGCTCCTGCAAAGACTGGTCTGAGATGAAACATGTAGGGACAGAAGATATTTGACATTGCTGTTTCCTGCTGAAAGCACCTCCCATCCTGTTATTATACTAAAAGAAAAAACACCATTTGCTAATGATCGGTTTTCTCTAACCAGCTTCTATAGAGTAGATGTCAGTTCAACAGCTAATGAGCAAAAATTGTCACACAGTGAAAAATGAATTTGATGGTAAAATATGAATACTCTGTAGAAAGAAAAGCATCACTTTCAGGGAACGTGAAGGGTTCTGAAGGAGAGCTTGCAGGAGAGTCCAGGAAGGGCTCTGCCTAACTGTCCTGGGGAAGCCGAGCTGCCATGGAATCTCATCCTCACCACTGGGTGTCACTCCAGGCAGCCGCTGAGCGGCGTCCAGCCAAGGTGGAAGTCCTGGCAAGGGAGCACTCAGCCGAACAAGCTGCAGCAAAGTAAGGAAAGGAGCAAAAGGAGTGTCTGACTCCTTCCGTGCATATCAGGACGCTGAATGAGAGGGAAGAAAAGCCCCACGAGGAAAAATGGCGTCAGGTGGCATTTTGTCTTGGAATGAAGCTGGGGATTTTTAGCATCAGAGGCCAAGCCATCTACCTTAGCATACAGTGTTGGATCCCTGGTTGATAAAAACCCAACTAGATTTCTAATACCACAATGTTAGAGTTTTTAAGGACCAGTGTGGCGTATTTGCTTTCCAGAAAGGTCATGCCACCTTACTCTCAATGGCAAGCTTTCCCCTGTCCTTTCCTCACGGGATCAGCAAGCACCATGGGTAGATATCCCCAAGGGGGACCTATACCCTCATCTCCACACACAGTGGTTCTCAACCTTGGCTGCAGGAGAATCACTGTATTTGATCCTTTTTACACCTAGACCCTCTCCCTCCATCTCTCCATGATCCAATGCCAACAGTGTGTGGGGAGAGTGCAGCCCACACTGTCAGGATTATAGCTCCCCAGGTGCATCCAAGCCAGGAGTCTGACGTTTGGGCCACCCTGGATGTGGTCTTCCAGAATAAGTGATTATCTTGTGTATCCTTGAGGATATTTACTATTGCACACACATGCTTGCAGTTTTTGTTTCCAACTTTTTGTTAACACAAATGATACAAAGAACATTTTATTTTGGGATGTTAAACATTATAATTAATCAAATCTTTTACATAATTTAAACATTTTACAATGGTGCATAGTATTCTGAGTGATAAGTTTGATAGATTTCTAACATATGGTATTTATATTTTTAAAGAAATATGATCTGCATTTGCCTAACTGTCTAAATAGAAAGGCTGCTCTATTTTACACCAAATGGGAAACAGTTCCCCTATCTGTGTTCTTGCAGTGTCAGTAGTATATATTTTTAGTACACTTCAAAAAAAGGCTGTATACTTTTTGCCCAGTCAAGGAACATAACAGATTGGATTGTATTTAGGAATAGACTAAGGAAGATGAGAATACAATTAGAGGACTGAGAGGGTCACTTCCTGCAAAATGAGGAAGAAAATAAAGTAGTCTTTTTTTCCCATTAAGTTTATTGGTACATTTTAGATATAAAATACAGTTACATTCATCATTGGGATCTTGTACCATTACATGAGTATCTTGGTTCTTATATTTTTCCCCTTTCCCTGCCCTCCCTTCACACCCTGCATGCTTCCCTATTTGCAAAGACTTTGTTTCCATTTTTTTCCTTTTCTCATATTTTTTCTTTTCCCTTTTTTCCCTTCCCCTACCCCTCCCACTTCCCCTGCTCCTTTAGACCTTTTCTTCCTGTTACATAATATCAATTATACATTTTTAAAATTACAATATCAAGATCTAGGAGACATTACCACAAATTTTACAGAATTTAAAAGGATATAGAAAGCATATTACAAAAATCTGTCTTGAAATAAATTTGACAATTTCTAAGAAGTACCTTGGAAGACAAATTAATGAAACTAACCCTGGGAGAAATATGCAATTTGAATAGCACCTATTAAAGAAAGTATATTCCTAGCTTGAAAGCCTACCTATATGACAACAGCAGGCTCATATACATTTTAACTGGTAAATTATATCAAACAAAGCAGAAAAAAGAAGGAACACTTCTCCCCTCATTTTAGGAACTCAACATTGTGCTAATCCTAAAACTGGATAAAGATAATAGAAGAAAAAAGTATGAACATAGATAGAAATTTGTTTAACAAAACAAACTATTACAAGTCAGATCTGGCAGTATGTAGAAAGTGGTTTTGTTATAGGGATGGCACGGTTGGCTCAGTATTGGAAGATCCACCCCCAAAAGCCATCATTTTAACAGAGGAAAGGAAAAAGCCACATGATCCTGTCACTAGTTGGAGAAAAAGTATTGGACTAAATTCTATAGCTGTTCATAGTAAAAGCTATCAGGAGACTAGAAGTAGAACAGAACCTTCTCAACAGATTAAAGACGTGTACTCCATACTTTCAGCAAGAACGCCTTATATGAATGGAGAAGATACTTCTACAGCTGTTCATGGTAAAAGCTATCAGGAGACTAGAAGTAGAACAGAACCTTCTCAACAGATTAAAGACATGTACTCCATACTTCCAGCGAGAATGCCTTATACGAATGGAGAAGATACAATGCTTTCTCCTTAAGGTGGGGAACAAGGGCAGATATGCTTACGTTTTATCTGTCCATTAAACTTTGAAACCTAGGCCCAACCAAAATAGTCTGGCAATAAAATAACACAATTAGGATAGGATTGGCAAGGTAGAAGTAAAATATTTATATGTAGATGAAATGATCATCTACAGAGAAAATACTAAGAAATCTCTAGGAGCCCCTAGAACTTGTATTTGAATTTAGCAGGATTAGAAAACACAAGGTATATATAAAAATTCAGGTCTGTTTATACATGCCATAAATGAAGAATTGGATATTGAAATTTAAAAGTTATGTAGGAGTACAAAGGACCTAGGGAAGTTAAAAAAAAAACAGTGTTGGAAGACGTTTAGTACCTAATTTTAAGACTTCTTCTAAAGCTACGGTAATCAAGACAGTGTTGGTGTAAGGAAAGACATATAGATCATTTGAATAAAACAGAGAATCTAGAAATAAAACCACACGTATATGGTCCACTGAGTTTTGAAAGATTACTTAACATTAGCATTTTATAGAATATAAACTCAATTCAAGAGCTGAGGAAGAGATAGTGTTTTCGGCAAACAGCACTAGAACACCTGGTATCTGTATATAAAAAATTAACCACGACACTTTTTTTCCATACATGAAAATAACTTGAAGGGATCTATGAACCTAAATAAGAAAGCCTAAAAGTATAAAACTTTAAGAAGAAATTATAAGGGAAAATATTTATGAATTCAGGGTAGGCAAGAACTACCTAGGATACAAAAACACAATGTATAAAAGAAAAAAATTGATAAATGAGGTTCCATCAAAATTTAGAACTTTAAATGACATCATTAAAATGAAAAGTAGTCCTTAAACAGACCATATTTACAATGCATATAACCTATGACCAGAATATATAAAGAATTCTTAGAGCTCATTAATAGACAACCCAATTAAAATGTAGACATAAGAAGATGATAAATAGCCAGTATAGCACAAGGAATGGTGTCCAACTCTAGAATCAGAAAAATACTAATCAGTACAGTAATAAGATTGAATTATACACTCATTAGGGAGACAAAGTTAAAAGTTTTAAAAGCCTTGTTATGACTTTTCCTTTTTGTTGGATTCTCCCCCTTTGCATTTAATTTGTCATGCCCAATGGATTCATTCTTCTGGGTTTCCTGGGGTTGTGATCCTTATTGTCTTTTCCTAGGATATTGTCTAAAATTTTTTGGAGTGCTGGTTTGGTATTCATGAAGTTCCTGAGGTGCTCTTTGTCATGAAAGTATCTTATTTCCCCATCAATTTTGAAAGATAGTTTTGCAGGGTACATCAGTCTGGGTTGGAGGCTGTTTTCATTTAGGGCTTGAAATATATCACTCCAAGCTCTTCTTGCCTTGAGGGTTTGCATTGAGAAGTCTGCTGTGATTCTGATGGGCTTTCCTTTGTATGTGATTTGTTTCTTTTCTCTCACTGCTTGTAGAATTTTGTTCTTCTGTTGGATTTCTGGAATCCTAACTATTATATGCCTATGTGTAGATTTTTTTTTGATTAAGGCTAGCTGGAATCATATTTGCCTCACTTATCTGTATGTGAAGTTCTTTTCCCCTCCTTGGGAAGTTTTCTGCCATCACTTCTGTGAACAGTTCTTTTTATGTCATCTGCACTCTCTCCTCTTTCTTCATTGACTCCAATCAGTCTTATGTTCTTCTTCTTTGCATCGTCTAGCAGCTGCTGGATTGATTTCTCGTGTTCCCTTACAATTTTAAAGCAATTTTTCTTTTCCTTCTCACTAATTGCAATCTTATCTTCTATATCTGAAATTCTATCCTCATATTGGTTCATTCTGCTACACAGACTTTCGATGGAGTTTTTAATTTCCTGGAAATCTGTTTGCATCTGTTTTATGGATTCCATTTGTTTCCTATGTTGGGATTCCATCATGTTCCTCAGATCCTCTATTTTTTTATATGTGTCCTCTCTAGATTTATTAATCATGTCTTACACTATGAGTACAATCTTTGCTGTTACCTAAGAAATTATTTCTGATTTCATTTTTCCCAGATCCTCTTCTGTGGCCAGTTCAGAGAATCCAGGTGATTGAGTATCAGATTGTTCCATCTCGTTTCCCTTTGGGGTTGCTGTAGGTGATCCGGAAGTCTGTTTTTGAGACTTGTTTATGTGTCTTCTCATTTCCACAGAGAGGGGGGTGATTCTGGAACCCACATGGTTCACCTTCTCTGCCCTAGGAGCATGGGATGGTGGTGGGGGAGCTTCCTTCCAGGCGCTGTGACCCGCTCAGCTTCTCTGCCCTAGGAGCCAAAATAAAGTAGTCTTAAAACTCACTCTGTGTTCTGCGAGGTGGTGTTGGTCTCAAAGTATCTTTTTTTAAAAAAATTCTTTTATTGGTACATTGTAGGTGTACAACACAATTACATTTATCATTGGGAATTGTACCTTTATATAATGCATCTTGGTTCTTATTTTTTCCCCATTCCTAGCCCTCCCTTCACTCCCTCCACCCTTCCCTATTTACAAAGACTTTATTTCCATTTTTTTCATTTCTCAGCATTTTTTCCTTTCCCTTCTTTCCTTTCCCCTGTGCCTCCCACTACCCTTACCCCTTTGGACCTTTTCTTCCTATTTTGCATTATCGATTATTCATTCTAATAATTGGTACATTTTAGGTATACAATATAATGACATTCATCATTGGAAATTTGCACCTTTACATAATCTCTCTTGGTTCTTATTTTTCACCCTTGCCCAGGCCTCCCTTCAACCCCTCCAGCCCTCCCTATTTACAAAAATTTTGTTCCTATTTTTCCATTTTCTCATATTAATCCCATTCCCTTCAATCCTTTCCCTTAGCCCTCCCACCTCCTTCCCCTTTGCCCCTTTTCTTCCTATTTCACATTACCTATTATGCATTTAGCCCTTATTTACACTTTCAGTTTCTCACACCAGAGAAACTATTCAGTATTTACACATTGAAGCAATACTCTTAAGTGAAATAAATAGGACACAGATGTGTAAATATCAAAGTATCTTATATTGGCAGAAATCCCCAGTCCTTCAGGTTTGTATCCCCATTTTTTGGGCACCATTCAGAAATCTGCTTTTGGTCAACCTTTTCCCTGACCTGAAGACCACTAGCGATCTGAGGCTTCAGGTAAGGAGAGTGGTTCTGGGAATCTCGACTCCACCACCTAGAGATAGAAGGAAATGAGGGATCCACAATTCAGTGACAGCAGGGCCATCTGCTTCCAGATCTCCAGATTGGTATTTGTCTCACTTAGGAATGCATTTGGTGGCATGTAATTGAAAGGCTAGCACTCACTATTGTGTGGTAGTCATTCACTATATGTAAAAAGAAGACTGAAGTGATTTGCTTTCTGGTATAGATTTGGCTGCTCTTCAGCATTATGACAGACCCTAGCTCTTTCCACCCTGCTGCCCTTCCATTCTTGGTGGGTAGTTACAACATTGTGCTTGTTGTCTCTTGGTCATAGCTCTAGGCATCATGTCTGAATCCAAAGCAAAAAAGGAGAATTGACAGTGAAGGAGATTTCCTTGTCCCTCTCTGTTACGAGATAGGAAAGTTCTTTAAAGATCCACTGGACTTGTACTTGTAATAGGCACAATGTCACATGGTGACCCAGAGCAGCAGGAAGACTCAGAGAGTGCCTTGCATTTGCCACTTTCTGGTACAGGGTAGAAAGAGAGAAGGAGCATGGAAGGGATTGTTGAACCAATAACCAAGGGCATGTGCCATCAAATTCTGAACACCTGTTCCAATGGGAACACTGCTTTATATATTGGGAGAATTTCTATGGTATTTTAGGCAAAATATTAGTTTAATAAATTTAGTCTAATATTGTTTGCTATGGTAAATGTATTATGAATTTCAAACTGTTGACATAAAAATGTACCTTTGGAAGAAACTGCCTTTAAGTTGAGGACTATCTGTGATATATTACTTTTTAAGTTTATTTATTTATTTATATATTTTTGCTGTGCTGAGGATTGAACTCATGGCCTCAGGCAGCTACGCAGGTGCTCTCCTACTGAAATATCCTCAACTCTTGCTTTTTCTAAAGATTAAAATAAAATCATTTCTTATGCCTTTTTCAAAGAGTCTTTAGAGAGACATTTAAAAAATCCTACATTAAGAAAATTTATTGGCCATAAGTAGTGATGCACACTTGTAATCTCAGGACTAGGGAGGCTGAGGCAGGAGGAACCTTGTGAGTTCAAGGCCGGCCTGGGGTACATAGTGAGTTTAAGGCCAGCCTGGACTACATAGTGAGATCCTGTCTCAAAAAATTTATTAATGTATAAATTCAAAATTTAAAATGGATGCAATGAATGAATGAATTCAGTGTTTTTTGAACGGGTAAACAGTGAAATGGTGACAATAGTTTTAACAAGCTTTGCATGTATTCTTTATGCAGTGTGGATTTTAAAAAATAAAATATGCTTACAAGAGTAAAGGAACACTTAAAACTTGAATGAGACCTTGATTCTCTTTTACAGTGAAGCTCCTGGTGCCTGGATAAGACTTATAAGAAGAGGGAGAAAAACACAGCTTAAATCATTTTATAGGTTAGATTTACACATCTAAGTCTATTTTATTCTGAATGCCATTATTTTGTTCTGGGTAACTTAGGTAACTATTACCATGAATGGTGAGACCTTGTTCTTAAGAGGAGATGTTTAATTTTTGGGCTGGCCAGTGTGAAAACTCAACATTTATTAGCATATATTCCAGTTTTCCATAGGTATTTTAAAAACTAAAAATAGATGTTTTGATTGCATATTAGGCTTTACATTTTACCTATCATGGGAAAGAAATACATATATGAACATTATTAAGTTGAGTAAGATTAAAGTGAACATAATCAACTCAATGGAGTAAAGCCTACTGTTATTAAATATTCAGTGTTCCCCCATAAAATCCTAAGAAGTAGGTATATTAGACCTTGGGCCTGTGTACATGCTCTGGTTTCTGAAAGACTTCATTCATTCAACAAAAATACATCAAGTCTCTGCTTTGTGTCAGGTTCGGTGCTGGGCTACATAGGGTATAAAATAGACCCCAGTGTGTGATCTCATTATTTAGAATCAGTTTGGAGACAGATTAACCATGACCAGGAGCCAGAGGTTGCGTATCAGCTCAGCCATGCACAGGGGGCCATGTGAGCTCATGGAGGACTTGGAGTCAAGGACAGTTTCTGGGAGGGTGTTATGTTTGGAAAGAGCCATGAAGAAATATGGCGCTTTCTGTATAAAGGCTGCAGATGCAAGGCACTGGGAGTGGTGGGTGAGATTGTTCTAGGAAGATGAAATACCACACGACAGGGCCTGCTATTTATCATAGGCTCTTGCAATAAAACATTTAATATGTCCTCTTTGCCCCACCAATTTTCTTTGAAATGATCTTATTGACAGGTCTTCCCTCTCTTTGGACTGGGGAGAAGAGTTCTAGACTTCTACGGTCTCCTTTGTTTCATGTACTTAAGATCCTTTCAATTGTTTTCATTACCAGAATTTCCCAGCACATCTTCCTTGCAGCTGGCTTCAAAAGAGAAAGCTCCTGGGATTCCAGGTGCTTGGGTCCTCAGGTGTCTCTTCCCAGTTCTGCAAACCTTCCCTGGAGCAGCGATGGTTTTGAATCCTCGATCATCTCAATTTCTCTCTTCCAGTTAATGGTTAGTTTATTTAATCAATAAAGAAGCTGATCACCTTCTAGGAGCATTAAATAAAACTTTAATTCATGATAATTGGTTTCTAAACAGGATCATATTTTTCCCCCTCCCAAACTTTAAATATCTTAAACTTCAATTGAACAAAATAAGAATTCTTTCTACAAAACATGCTCATGTAATTAGTTGCCTTACTGACATCATGGATGGATTTAGCTTTCTTCATTCTCTTTATGACTCAGTTTGAGACCTTTTGCAAATTCTAATATTTTGGAAGTGTGGTAGATCCCAGGACACAAATATAATATCTTGCTTAGTTCCTTCAGCTGCCCTGGCTACTCAGGTCATGAAACATGAAAGGAGTAAAAGACAGGAACAGACCCAGTACATCTGCCATACTGAAGACTCCCTTGATGTTTCTAAGAGAAACAAGGCATTTGAAGATATTCTTTCCCCGAATCTTGAGATCTTATTAGATATTTTATAAAATCAGAATTTTAGAATTTAATTTCTGTAAAGTCCAAAGCAAAGAAAATCACACTCAATGACTCATGTCTTTAACAATCATTAAAAGTACTGGATGATTTTGGAAGTAAATAGTAAGGACTCAAATAATGGTTGAACATGAGTCTCAGTGTAACCCAATCCCCAGGGATGTGATTAGCTCGTGGAAGAAAGTGTAAACATGACCCAAGTCTAAGAGATCACATTAAGCAGTATTTAAAGGTGGGAGTAGGGGTGGTTCAGGACCCTAACAAAGAAGCAGAAACCAGCACACCGACCTCAAAATGTCAGAGCAAAAGGGGAGAGGAGGGTGGTATTTTGTCATTTTAGGATAGAGAAAGGAAAACATTATGGTAAATACATTAAGATGCTTATTTGACATGCAAACCTTGATAAAATCAAATAACAGCAAGCATCTTTTGAATAAGCTATGCTCAGATTATCTGACAATTTTAATAAAAGAGCTATAGGAAATTGAGTTGCCCAGAGAACAGCCGTCTGAAGTGCATCTTATTTTGAATAAACCAATATCAACTCAATAAGAGTTGACTGGAAATGTTTGTCACATGACAAATGGAAATGATTTTCCATTGTGGAATGTTGTGAAGAGCATGGAGAAGGGGGAAGTTGAATATTGCATTTTCAGACTCTCAGGCCTGGCTGTGCGATGGCACCTTACGGGCCGCTCTGGGGAAGGGTTTTCCATTAGACTTGGTTTGTCACACCTGCAGGCTACTTACTCTGGGTCTTGCAATTTCCTATCTGATGTTGCAGGGAGGTAATGCTATCTGGATCACATCCCTGGTACACAAGGTTTAGTAGTGTTGAGAATCCATCAAATATATGGCACAGGCATCCGTGACAAAGCTTAGCTGCCTTCATGCCCATATGACAGTCTGGTACTGCTCAGAAAGTGTTTGAATCACCTGCGGAGTTCAAAGAATGTAAAGCCTGGGTTCCACTTTAGACTAGTTAGACAGAATCTTAGGAGAAGAGGCTCAATATCAGCATTCTTATGAATCTTTCCAAGCTGTGTACTATGAGATACACATATATCTCATCTACCAAATACTTTTACAAAATATGTTTGTCAGCAAACTGTGTAAGTAAATATTAAACAGTTCTATGCAATATGCCTGCCCAGACTGGGAGAAGATGACATGCTGGTTACATTTTGGCTCCTATGCTTCATGCACCATCACACTGCGTGGTGGCAAAACAGCCCACGGAAGCTGAGACTGTTAACATATTATTCCAGCTGGAGTCAAATGTTGGGGGAAGGAGGTCTCTTTGCTCCTAAAGAGGGGGCTGTTGAGAGAGTAGCTTTAGGAAAGCAGTGGGGAGAGTTGCTGTTTTTCTCCAGGTGTTTGATGCGACTGACGGCCCCTGTCTGAACTTCCTAGTCATTTGGCATTTCATTAGCTGCCAGGTTTTCAATTTCTGCCTCTTGGAAGTTACACCGCTTTGAACAAGTCCCCACAGTAATTGAATTTGCCACAGAAATAGAACATTGGAAAATTTCATTTTCTTCTTCCCTGCATGAAGGCAGCAGGCAGGCCAGTGATACACATATTCCTGCTGGGTTACCTGGCTCCTCTTCACTGGCCTGGCTTCCCCTCTCTTCCCCCTGCATTTGCTAAGGCGCATGCCCATCTTGCTCCCAAAGCAGGTATAGAGTCACAAAAAAAGGCCTGCTTTCAAATCATCTCCAAGTGCATCAGCCTGTCACTTTGTAATTTTCTTCTAAATGCCTTCCACAAATAATGGTTTTCAAAATGAGCATTAACAGTCTTGATTACATGAAATTGTCCTTTTAATTTACACCAGGATTCTATTGATCACACAAGTGCAGATTAAAGTGTTCAATGAAGCCCGTGATGAGGTATTAACCAGCTAAGGGTCCTCCAGGGGCCGCCAGGGAGGCCAGGAATATGCTAGAAGTGTACAGTTATTTCCCCATAATGAAGTGGCACTATGCGAAGGCATGAATCGCTGGCAGGAAGAATAGATCGGAGATGATGAGCTCTTCAAAGTCATTTCTCCCTCACTCATTCAGCCTCATGCCCAGATCCTCTTGCGATTCTTCTGCATTACTTGTCATGAAATGCCAGGATTTACTTAGCCAGCTGATGCAATTTTTATGACCTTATTGCTTTTTCACCATGGTAATAGTTTTGAATCAATTTATCAATCCAGCAGTGCCATCAGACATATTGCCCTGAAGATCAAGTCCGGGTCATTCCATCAATTCACTGCGGTTTACGAAGATAGAGAAAAAAGCCAGGCTGTGTGGGCTATCAACTTCAAATGGCTTAGTAAACATGCTTTGGCTGTTTTAACTGCTTCACTTCTGACTCTGGACCTTTGTGCTTCTGGACAAGACCACCCAAATCAGCCCCGCTGGATATGGTAGATGCAGCCCTGAAGCCAGGAGGCCTTGGGAGAGGAAGAAGCACATCTGGAGAGTTCCCAGCCAGAGTGGTTGCAACAGGACTTGGAGGGAGGCTTGTATCCAGCATTGACTGAGGATGCTACCTAAGTTCCAACAGTTTGTCTCACCAGCCAGAGAACTTGGCAGCTGGTGGGGGAAAAGGAAGAAGAGAGGCGTGTTCCTTTAGTAATAGGTTTTGTAGCAGGGTTGGGATTCCTAATCCAATCCATCTTCTCTCTACAGGAGCTGCTGGTCAGTGATAATGGTTTCAAAAGATGAAAACTCTGTAAGTCATTTTTCATGGGATGAGGTGTCACCAAGGGCAGGACACACACAGAGAACAGCACACTTATTGGAAGAGATGATCTCTCAGGAAGAGAATGAACATTTCTTGCCCCAGGGAGAGAGGGAAGGAGTGGAAGAGGTGGCATTTGGTTAGATTGCTGATGTTTGCACAGATAAAACACTAGATGTCTCTTGAGAATCCAGTGCAGTTATTACATTGGGTGCAAAGAATCTTGAATTATTATTATATTCCTTGTACTTATGCATGATGTCAAAATTTGAAATCCTATGCTCCAAATTCTGGTGATACAGTATTTGCAGAAAAGTGACAGTGACTCTAAATATTATTAAAAAGTGTATTGTTTGCAAGGCCTTAATAGAGTTTAAATGCAGACTATTGGCTTTGTCTTGTTCTAGGAA
Organism: Heterocephalus glaber; assembly: GCF_053883595.1. Taxonomy (NCBI): domain Eukaryota; kingdom Metazoa; phylum Chordata; class Mammalia; order Rodentia; family Bathyergidae; genus Heterocephalus; species Heterocephalus glaber. The sequence goes on along the minus strand of NW_028258419.1, from coordinate 1,738,033 downwards.
GCTGCCATATTCAGCATTTAAAGTGAGATTTGTCAGATCCCAAGCTTATGTCGATTCTATAAAAGTTTAATGATCTACTTCCAGGTCTAGCAACATTTAGGATTTATTTACAATCTTTATTATAAAATTTGTCCAAAATATACACATTCCTCAAAGGCTTCTGAGATTAGTGGCAGAAATATAAATGCACCAAGTGAAATATGGCAGATGGTAAAATCTGTTTGCTAGGCATTTTTTGCTTTTTAATCTTATTTATTTTTTCATTTTGCTTTTCTTTTCTATTTAGCATATACTGAAGGAGGAAAGAAAAGCCCTTCTGTTTCTATGGAATGTTTTAGGGGAAGCTGTTGAAGAGGTTGGTTACTAAAGGAAAAATTCTTTCATGTGTAGTCTTCTCCTCACCCTTCTGGGTATTTAGCAAATTTGGAGTTGGAATCAGGATAAGAAACTAGGAATTGTGAAATCAAGGAGTGTGTGGGAAGAAAGGTTGGAGATCATCTAAGACAATTCTTTTATTTTACAAATGAGGATGCAGCTACATTCTACTGGAAAATTACAGTTGATTGGTTGCATGTGGTCTTCTAATTACAAAACTCCAACAATTCAGAATTCTCTGCAACTCAGCCTCTGTGCTGTAGATGCATCCTTGCCTCAAAATTCCTTGACTTCCTCTAGCATAGTACTAGTTACATTCACTTTCATGCTGCAAACACAGTGCCTTATAACTTACCACCTGTTAGGTTGGTGGTTGTCAAATGTTAAAGTGTCTCCAAGAGAGCTGAGATGCTTGTGAGAAACAGACTCCTGCCTTTAATTATGAGATTCTTCTGTGAGTCCATAGAGGCTTTGTAGTCTGCATTTGAAACAAGTATCTCAGCTGATTCACGAGTTCCAGAGTTCCCATGGCTTAAAATGCTGCTTTATCACATAATTGCTTACATGGTCTAGGCCAAGTGACCAGAAGGCTTTAAGCCACAGTTAACATCTGTAAAACGGGCCTATGCATACCCGACTCATAGGATTGCTATGGCAATCTGTGAAGTTTATGAAGATTGCTTAGAAGGCATTTCCTTATGGCTCTATGTCTACAGTTTAGGTTAACACAAAAAAGGCTAATGAAAATCTTAATATCTAAAAGCAAATTGTAAAAACCTAATCAATAGAGTTTTCAGTAAATAAGTGTTCCTTTGTGGAATAAAATAATTCATAATTATTATAAAACAACAATGTTCTCTTCCTCAATGGATCAGTGACTTTTTAATATATAAGAACTTTAACAAATGACACACTTATAGGTTTGTTGGGTCCTAGTGGAGGGCTGGAATGGGGGTACCTAACTTCTGAGTTCAGTCACAAGTCATCCCTCTTTTTCTTTTTTTTTATCCCTCTTTTTCTATCCCCAGTTGTTTACACACTAAAGGATTCCTCAAGCCCACACACTCACTGGGACCCCATCCTCTTCCTTCTTGACAGTCCACAGAAAGGGTTCCCTTCATCCCTTCCAGAGTTTCTTGGCTGTCTGCCATTTGTGCAACCCAGTGATAGGCATATAGTATTTAATGATTATGAACCATAGTAAACACCCACTGCAGGCATTTGGATGAGATGGAAATCATTGTGGGTGGAGTGGTTAGGGACAGCCTTTGGGGTGGTGGTGGGAGCTGAGGATTCCTGAGACATCCAGGCAGGAGAACCAGGATTTTGCCCTCTGTTCAGATAGCTAGGTTTGGGCAGAGAGCCCATGCAGAGAAAAGATTGCAAGGTGAGTTGGAGTTGGTCAGAAAATGTGCTGCTGAACTGGAGGTAAAAAAGAGTTACTATTAGAAAAGAACATTTTCTATAACATAGGCAAAACCTTGAAGTCATAGGCATAGGCAAGGACTTTATGAAGATAATTCCAATTGCACAAGAAATAGCATCAAGATTCAACAAATGGGATCTTATCAAATTAAAATCCTTCCACACTCCAAAAGAAACAAACAGAATGAAGAGACAAATTACAGAATGGGAATTTTTTTTTTGCCAGCTACACCTCAGACAGAGGACTAGTATCTCTAGAATATATAAAGAATTAAAAGAATTAGGCTTTCCTTAAAATAAAAGACCTAATCAAAAATGAGCAAGTGAAATGAAAGGACACTTCTCAGGAGTACAAATGGCAAATAAATATATGAAAAAAAGTTCAATATTGCTGGCCATTACAGAAATGCAAATGAAAAGAACACTGAGATTCCATCTTACTCCAAAAAGAATGACTATCATCAAGAAATCAAATAATAACAAATGCTGGTGAGGCTGTAGGGAAAAAGGAAACCTTCTGCACTGTTGGTGGTAGTGTAAACTAGTACAGCTGCTATGGAAATCAGTATGGAGATTCCTCAAAAAACTAAAACTAGAAATTCCATTTGACCCAGCTACTTCCCTTCTAGATATCTTCCCAAGAGAGTTAAAAATATCATATTAGAATGATCCATGCATACTCATGTTTATAGCAGAACAACTCATAATACCCAAATCTTGGAAGTAGCCTATATATCTATTAGCAGATGAATGGAAAACAGTGTGGTATTTATGCACAATGTAGTCATGTTCTGCTATAAAGAAGGGTAAATGTGAGTCATCTGTAGGAGAATGGATGCACTTTGAGACCATAATGCTAAGTGAATAAGTCAGATATACAAGCTTAAATATTGCATGGTTTCTCCTATATGAGAAACCCAAAGTATAAATAAATTAAAGAGCCAAATAAAAGATAGATAATAGGAAGGAGGGAGATAGATCTTTTTCAAATGGGAAGGGGACCAACAGATGGGGAGTAGGGGAAGCAGGGAATAAAGGAGTGTGAAAAGAATTAAGATGTGTTATATACATGTACCAACTCCCCACGATGAGTGTAATTGTTATGTATTGCAGCAAATCTGTACTAATAAAAAATAGTGGTTTTTAAGGGAATAGTTATCAAATTGTGTCTAGTGAAACTCTTGGGTGACTTGCAAGCACTTCAGACATTCTGAATGGAATTTTATTTAAAATCTATTTGAATCATTAAAAAAACTAACTGAAAGTATACATTTATATTTGTTATTTGCTACACTGTAATATATATAGTAAATATCACTTCTGTGTTCTTCTGTGGCACAGTTTACTAATTTCACTGTGGTGTGGAATAGAACTCATATTACTATTTTGTATGCATTCTGAAAGCCATATGACTTTGCCGAGAAAGCTAATACAAAATTTATGCCCTTTGCAACTTCATATCAGTAGGAATCAGGATTTTTTCAATAAAGTGCAACAAATAAATTTAGATGCTGAATTTGATAAGCCCACAGCTGTCATTTGAGTCCTCCAATTTAAAGTTTTTGCAAATGTTTTGTATTGATCTACTTAGAACTTTCTATTTTATAAAGTGTGTTTTGGATGGGAGCCATCTATGAAAGAGCAGAATGAAATTCTGCTGTTAAAAAACGCTAAAGGCCAAAGTCCAAGGTCATATAGTCTCTACTTACAGAATGGAGCTGGGTCTATGGAATATTTTAAAGGTCAATTTGTGTGGAACTTTTGAGCAGTGAAATTGCACATTGGTAGCTGGAAAGATTTGATTGTTTACATTGGATTTAAAGGAAATAAAATAGAGACAGAATATATTGAAGACAGCTCATTGTTTAGCACAGTCACAGGAAGGTTAAAGGTCTGGACAAGAATGGTAGTGATAAAAATGAAGAAGAGGAAAATGGAAAAATTATTACGGAATAGTAACCGAAAATTTATGGTGTTGACAGAAATATTGAAAGACTGAGGAAGAAAGGACAGGAAGAAAGAGTTGCCCAGATTTTGGAAAGGATTTTTAGGATAGCACTAGAGAATGAGAAGACTGAGGCTTGAGAAGACAATGATGGGAATGATGGCTTTAGCCTTGTATTCATCAATTTTCTGTTGCTTAACAAAATATTTGAAACTAGGAACTTTGAAAGAAAAGAGGCTTATTTTTCTCCCAATGTTGCATGCCCAAGATTGAGTAGTCTCATCCTGTTGGCCTCCAGGGAGGTCTCCTTGACTGTGTCACAACATGGCTGATGGCATCTTGGCAGAGGCCTTTGCAAAATGAGAGTTCACATGGTGAGAGAGGAAGGTAGAGACTGGGAAGCGCCTGTCTGGCTCTTTTATATCAGAACACTCTTGAGGATACTAACTCATTATGAGAGCAGCATCACTTCCTTCTGAGGGCAGTTTACCCAAGGACCTCACTGCCTCCCACTGGGCCCACATTTTAATACTATCACATGAGGGACCAAGCTTCCAACCAATGAACCATTTAAGACATACTCAAACCATATCTAACTCACAGCTGTCTTGTTTCATTTTATTACCAAAAGTCACATCCTCAAGGGATCAGGCCAAGTGGAATTGTTCACAAGGCAGATTTGGACATATAAAGAAGCTTTAGAAAGTGAGGGCAGATGAGATCTTTGAAAGGCAGTGACAAGAAGATTGGGATTGAGAGGACACATACTGAGGAGGAACTGGTCACAGTGGGAGATACAAGAGTGGTCAGAGAAGAAAGAAGAGAGAAATGAGAAAAAAAAGCTCACAGGAGTCTAGTCAGTGGAGTTGCATTTGACTGTAGTGTGTGAATATCTTCTCACACACTACAAGTCTGTGGTTCTGTTCACAGATTGATTGACAATTGTTGCCATTTCTGAGGCCCATTTGTTGACCTTGGCCTCCTAAGATAATGAAGTAATCTAGAGAAGACTGAGACAGGACTGATTTATATGATATTAGGATAATTTACTGACTGCTAAATGCTCCTGGTCACATGCATCAGGCAATCCATATCTCAGTGCCAGCTCCCAGGCTTCCATAACCTGTGCTTCTCTCCATGTTCCACACTTTCAGCCCTGACCTCTATTATTAGAACCCATTCCCTATAACCAGCAGCATTAGTAGGAAACACAATGCATAGGAAGTCTGAAAATTCAACCTCAGACTCCTTGTTCATCTGCTTTCTGATGGCTGGGGCAAAATACCCAACACACACAACTTAAAGGATGAATAATTTATTTGGCTCACGGTCTCAAAGGTTTCAGTGCATGGTTGGCTGGCTCCAAAGCAGGAATATCACAGTGGAAGGGCATGGTGAAACAAAGATGTTTTGTTCATGGTGAACAGGAAGAAAGGCAGAGGAACACTGCCAGAAAGGAAGAAGTCAGGGATTATATATCATACCCAAGATCATGGCTCCATGACCCACCCATATCCTTCAGAAGTGTGCTGTGCTAATCCCCTAGGTAGCTCCCAAGCCAATTACATTAACAATTAAGCTTAATTATCACATCCCATTCATTTTCAACTTGACACCCAAACACATCTCCTTAAATCATGTTTAATCTTCAAATACAACGGTACTTCGGTTCATGAACTTAATTCTTTCCATGATTCTGGTTGCACAGCAAATCAAATTTCCCCATAAAGTTAACATTGAACCTAACAGTTGAACTTGATTTTGTTTGCAACTGATTTGGTTTGCAAGACCCCCAACTCTTGCATTTTGCATGCCAGTAAAACCAGCATCAGGTGGATGACTCCAAGATCTGTCTCCAATGCAACCAGTAGCCAGGACCCCTTGAACCATGGATGCAGCAAACTTTGAGTCCCTAGATGGCTAAGCACAGCAAATGAATCCTGGTGAACTATTTCATAACCCCCTTTTAGGCAGGGGATCCAGGGACTCTCTTTTCAAATAAAATGTTGACACTTCTACATCCTGGAGCCTTCAATGAGTGGTGTCTTGTTGATTTCTGAGATGCCCTCAAGGAATCATTCTTCTTGTCCTTGTACAAAGTATTTGGTTTCTTTTTAATGGTACTAATCTCTTCAGCAACCATATTTCTTTTGGCCCCAACTTTACACATGATTCTTTTGGGGTCAATATCTAAGTAATTTTTCTGCTCTCCTTTTACCTCTCATTCTCACTATAAATTTGGTTAAAAGCAGCCAGCAGTACCTATGCAATAGTCTGAACACTAGGTTGCCTTGAAATCTCCTCTGCCAGATCAATTAGTCCACCAATCTTAAACTTAGCTTCCCACAATGTGTACAGTGGACACAGAGAAAATGTAGACAAATTTTCTGCCAGAGTGTAACACACGTTATGGCCTTTAGTCCAACTTCCACTGAAGTCCTTGTTCTCAACTGAAACCTTATAAGCCTAGATTTACTGTCTGCATTCCTATTAGCATTCTGATCTTCTGTGTCCCAATCAGAGTCACCCATAAGGCTTTGCTTATATCTTTTAGACTTTCTCTACTCTGCAATTCCAAACTCCTCCTGCAAACCAGTTCTAAAGGCTTCTGAACCTCGTGGTCATGTGTAGCCACAACAATAACCTCACTTCTGTGGTACAAATTTTCTGTATTAATCAGAACCAAACATCCAACACCTAGAACTTAAAGGAAGAAATGGTTTATTTGGTTCATGGCTTCAGAGGTGCCAGTCCATGGTCAGCTGGCTCCAAGGGAGGAACATCCTGGTAGAAGCCTGTGACAGAGCAAAGCAGCTTAGTTCATGGTGGCTGAGAAGCTGAGGAGGGGAAGAACACCACAGAGAGACAGGCTGGAAACCATATATAGTATCCATATATAGTAGCCTCCATGACACACTCAGATACATCCAGAAGTGTGCTTTATCAACCCTCTAGGTGACTCTTAAGCCAATTAAATTGACAATTAAGCTCAACCATCATAGCCCCATTTGTGGAGTGATTTTAGGTTTACTGTGGTGCTCATGTCATATTTTGGTTTACTTTTGATATTCTAGAAAAGTATCCTTATCTGTCCAAGAATTCCTATAATTTATTATTTAAATCTTCACCTCTATTCATCTTCATTTCACATTACTGGGTTAAACAAATAACAAATCTCTAAACTACACATACCTTACAATATGTACAAAGGAATGAAGACTGTTAAGAGATATAGAATGACTCTGAGAAATGAGAAAAATACAGGCCAAGGTAGATTTAGAGAATCTGGTGTCTCCTAAATTGAAGACCTTGTGGCTCAATTTCTTTTGAGTATTGTCCTTTTCTAACCTCTCAAGTAACATGACCCCTGCCATGGATGGTTAATGGCTTAGTACTAGGCTTCTGGAATTGTCCCAGGATGGACATGCACATTGATAAGAACATCTGCCACAGACTTGAAACAATATGGTATATATAAGGAGTCTTATGGAAACATATATTTACAGAAGAAACTTTGAAGTTAAGGAGGTCTAAAATTAACAACACTATCAGCTGACATTTATGGAGGGCAGTAGTATCCTTGAGGGATTGGTTCTAGGACCTCCTGCAGATACCAAGTTCTGAGGATGCTCAAGTCCCTTATATAAAATAGAATTTGCATACTAGCAATGCACATCCTCTCAGATAAACTGTCTCACATTCCTTATAATACCTAACATCACGTAATTATATGTAAACTGTTGATGTTATACAGTGTTTTTTAGGATTTTTAAATTTTTGGTACCAGGGATTGAACTCAGGACCTTGCACTTGCAAGGCAGGAGGAGGAACCACTGAGCTAAATCCCTGGCCCTGTTTAAGATTAATAACAATAAAAACATCTGTACATGTTCAGTATAGATGCATTTTTTTCAAGCATTTTTGAGCTGAAGTTGATTGAATCTGTATCTGTGGGACCCAAGGATAGAGTGAACTGAGTGAACTGTACTTACTGTGTGTCAGTTATCAGGTAAGCTTTTTATAGAAATGTTTTTATGGGGTGATTGTTAGTCCCATTTTGCACGTAGGAAATCTGAAACCTCTAGAGTTAATTATCGTATTCAAATTAGACAGAATTAAGTAGGCAGAGGCAGGACTTCACTTTCACTTCTGCTTGATTTCAAAATCCATAACCTTAACTGCTCAGCTGAAAAACCTCTAGAGGGAAGTAGGAAAGCACAAAAAGTGTTTGTTGGCCATTGAAAGGACCATAAAACTGATTGCTTGTTGTTACCCAATTTTAACCAGACATGAGACACTGGGTTACCTAGAAAGCTTACATCTACAAAGAGTAGAATCTTCTTTCTTGGATTAGTATGACTTTCACTATGGTGAGCTCAAAAATAATAGATTTTCCAATCACAGCATTTGCAATCTGGCTGGCAGATACGAATGGTCCTTCTTGGACTACAAGCTCAACAGCTGTTCACATTTACATAGTATGTTAAAATTTATATTTAAAAAATAGAGGATCATAAAGAAAGAATATGGAACAATGACAACTGCAAAAAGGGATAATTGTATTCATGAAAAATGAACTGTTAAATGATACATTATTTTTTTAAGCAAGACGTGTTGCTGCATTAAAAATGGCTTCTCTAATTAATTCTGCCTAACATTAAAAGAATAAGGTCATCCATACCAGAAATTGTTGAATAAAGCAAAAATGTGTGAAAGATATACTCTCTGATGTTACTCATAATAAAGAAGGGTTATGCACTGGTCAATATACCACCATTATTTCTTAGTTAGAGGTATTATGGTTGAAAATAGACAATGGTTATAACAACCTAAAGTGATTGTCACATGAAATATACTTTGTTGGAGAGAAGCTATTCAATCATAAACCAAAGGTGTCTCAAAACAGTAAACACAGTTACTTCAACAAGGAATTCCTAGCTAGAGCCAAAGGCCACACACAGAAAGAGATCATGCATGTTAGTTTTACCTATAAACAAATTGATACGTGTGCATTGCTTCAAGGCTTACAAAAGACGTGCATATACATTCTGGGTCTAACAAACACCCCATTTGTCAGATGAAAAAATTAAGGTAGCCAAGGAAGGAAAGAGGAGATAAACAACTTAGACTTTCTGCCACCAAATTTCTTTACCTTTGCTTTTTTCTGGAAACACTTAGGACCATTTTGAATGAAGTGTAGGATTAGGCACATTGAGTATGTTGTACACAGGGATAGGTTGAAGGATAGGCAAAAAACAATGAGTGTATCACTCACCAGTTCATTTTTCATGAATACCATTATCCCCCTTTTCCAGTTGTCTTTGTTCCATATTCTTTCTTTATGAGCCATTGTTTTTTAAATATAAATTTTAATCTACTTGTGTAAATATATGGGCAAGTGATGCTGATCAATGTTCTATGGAGTTAAAGGATGGTGACATATGGATCTCAAGCAAAGTGAAAAATTTATGTCTTTGTGCAATGATAGTTGTAAAATAATTTCTAAAAATTTTTTTAGAGGAGATCTTGAGCTTATGAAGGAACACAAAGGGACTGCTTGTGGCTTCTCTGTCACAGCCTAGTGGCTCATTGGGCTTTGTGGCATTGGAAGGAAGTATGGCTTGTTTTATGTCCTCAGGACAGGGATGCCCCTTGGAGGGTTTAATCAACATTTTGTTTTTAATCACAAAAAATGCTCTTCCTGAGAAAAATTTGGGTACATTTATTATTTCCAGTTTGGTCTTTCTCAGCAAATGTCTTTGATACCCCCAGAATAATTTAATGTCCCTTATAGATTGTTGCTTTGGACAATTGCCACACTAGTCTAGTTTTTAGTGAAGGACTGGATTTGATACAAAATTTTCTCATTTTGTTTTTCTCAAAATGAAAATGATTAGCCAAGAAATATTTATTTATGCTTGTTATAGGCATGGGGCTTTCCTAGGGATATAGAAAATATTCTCATATCAAGCATTTAAAATTCAGGGAAGATAAAACTAATGTATATAAAACTATCAGGTGCTAGTTTTAATAGTGAACTATTTATATTGAGCTCAATGTCACGAGAGACAAGAAAATGGCTAGAATCTTGTGCAGAACTCAAAGGTGGGAAAGGGAAGGGAACAGCATTCCATGTAAGGGGAATATGAGGCAAATTCTATGGCCCGAAATGAATACTGTACAAACACAGGACAGTGAAGAGTTGGCTTGGGAGATGAGTATTGTGGAGAGTGGGAAATAAAGAACAACTAAGTCATAACAAAACCTGAATCCTAAGGAGGGGAATTTGATTGGATAGAAGAGAGATTCATTACCACAGATGACTTGATAGGGGAGTGAAAGTATTTTGGAAAGATGGACCTGGCATGGTATTTTTGATGGTCATTTATGATTAGGAATGAGGACGGGAGTGACTTGGGCTAGCAGTTGGGCTGTGGAAGGAAGTACTCTTCAGGGCAAAGGGAACATCAGGAAGGAGGCTGCCACAAGAATTCAGGTACCAGATGTAGTGAAGCTGGGGTGGGGGCTGGAAATCAACCTAACAGTTTTGTTAAAGGCAAATAGGACAGGACAGCAGCAAAGAAGGGAGAAGGAGGGAGAGAAGGAGGAAGGGAAGGAGGGAGAGAGAGAAAATATATCATAGAAAAAATAGCAGAAAGTGAAGTGCTAAGACTAGTGGAGGATTTAATCTTAATCAGTATTAAACTTTATGCTGAGTTTTAGAAAACATGTAACACTGTGAATGCCTTCTCCTTTAAAAAGCCTTTCTAACACTTTACATTAATCAAGTCCTCAACAGAATGATTGATTAAAAAAAACTCTCCTAGTTCTCATCATTCTTTTAGTATGACTATTATAAAATATAAGATCAAGAGTCTTGTATTCTTTTGTAATGTCCAATGTTTATCAGGGTACACAGTATATAGTAAGCAGTTAATGAGGACTTGTGAATGAATGACTGGGGTAGGGAAGTATGGTATTCATATCTCAGAGGAAGGAATTCCTCATGAACAATAGGACCAAATTTACATGGCTGCAGGCAACCTGTAGAAATCATTTTTCTAGTTCAAGGACTTCTAATTGCAGGTGAGAAAATATAGTGGAATGTTTTGTAACACTCTTGAAAAATGGTAGTTCAGGCTCTGCTTAAATAATTTAGTGAAGAGACAACCTCTTAAATTTTTGTTACAAAACAAAATTGTTACAAACTTTAATTGTTACAAACTTTAACTTCTTCCTGTGTGGTGCCCAAAGACTCCTTATTTGCTCCATGGGTGGGCATTAGAAATGGCAAATGGAGGGCCGGGGATTTAGCTCAATGGTTCTGGCACCTGCTGTGCAAGTGCAAGGTTCTGAGTTTGATTTCTGGTACCCAAAACAAAACAAAACGAAAAAAAACAAATGGCAAATGGGCCAATTCCTCTTTTTATTCATTTAAACATATCTATTGTGACTCTGACACCCATGTTTTCCCCTCTTAGATGCAATATTTTTCATTCTTGCCATTCTTTTTCATGTTTACTGGTTTTGAGATTCCAACCACCATGTTTGTTCTCCTCTAGGTAATTCTGGGCAAATAATAACTACTTTTAATGGTGGCAGTGTTTTTTTTTTTTCACTTTATTAAATATTTTATTGGTAGATTGTAGGTATACAACATAATTACATTTTTCATTGAGAATTGTACCTTTACATAATGCATCTTGGTTCTTATTCTTTCCTCATTCCTAGCCCTCCCTTCACCCCCTCCACCTTTCCCTATTTACAGAGCCTTTATTGCCATTTTTTTCATTTCTCATCATTTTTCCTCTCCCTTCTTTCCTTTCCCCTGCCCCTCCCACTACCCCTACCCCTGTGGACCTTTTCTTCCTATTTTGTATTATCGATTATTCATTCTAATCATTGGTACATTTTAGGTATACAATATAATGACATTCATCATTGGAAATTTGCACCTTTACATAGTCTCTCTTGGTTCTTATTTTTCACCCTTGCCCACCCCTCCCTTCAACCCCTCCATTCCAACCTATTTACAAAGACTTTGTTCCTATTTTTCCATTTTCTCATATTAATCCCATTCCCTTCTATCCTTTCCCCTAGCCCTCCCACTTCCTTCCCCTTTGCCCCTTTTCTTCCTATTTCACATTACCTATTATACATTTTAGTCCTTATTTACGCTTTCAGTTTCTCACACCAGAGAAACTATTTGGTATTTATACATGTGTGTCCTATTGATTTCACTTAAGAGTATCACCTCAATGTGCATCCACTTAGCTATAAATGCCTCTAATTTCTCATTTTTTATGGCTGAGTAGTACTCCATTTTATAAAGAAACACATTTTCTTTATCCAGTCTCCAGTTGATGGCCATTTGGGCTGTATTCAAGTTTTAGCTATTACAAACTGCACTGCTATGAACATGGGTGTACATATATCACTGTGGTATGATTCTTTTAGTTCTTTGGGGAAGATCCCCAGCAGTGGAATAGCGGGGTCAAATGGGACTTCCAGTCCTAGTTCTTTGAGGTATCTCCATACTGATTTCCACAGTGCTTGCACCAGTCTACACTCCCACCAGCAGTGGAGCAGGGTTCCTCTTTCCCCACAGCCCCACCAGCACTTGTTATTGGTTGATTTCATGATAGCAGCCATTCTTTCTGGAGTGAAGTGGAATCTCAGCATTGTTTTCATTTGCATCTCTCGAATGACCAGTGATGTTGAACATTTTTTCATGTATTTATTTGCTATTTCTACTTCTTTTTTTTTTAATATTTCAGATTTCCATCAGTTTATTTGGATAATGTGTTCTTTCTTTCTTTTTTTTTTGGTACCGGGGATCGAACTCGGGACCTTATGCTTGTGAGGCAGGCAGTGGAACCACTGAGCTAAATCCCCGGCCCTGCTATTTCTACTTTTTTGTCTGAGAAATGTCTGTTCATTTCAGATGCCCATTTTTGGATTGAGTCTTTAAATTTGGGAGGTCTGATCTTTTTAAGTTCTTCATAGATTTGAGATAGTAGACCTTTGTCTGAGGAAGAGCAGGTGAAGATTTTTTCCCACACTGTGGGTTGTCTCTTCACACTGCTGGTGGTTTCTCTTGCTGTGCAGAAGCTTTTTAACAAGAAGAGATCCCACTTGTTGATTGTTTGTGCTAGTTCATGGGCAACTGAGGTTTGGTTCATAAAATCTTTTCCTACACCGATCTCTTCAAGGGTTCCACCTAACCTCTGTTCCAACTGGTTCAGAGTTTCTATTTTAATATTTAGATCTTTAATCCATTTTGATTTTAGTTTAGTGCATGGTGAGAGATACAGGTCTAGTTTTAATCTTTGGCAAGTTGAAGCCCAATTTTTCCAGCACCATTTATTTAAGAGGCTATCTTTCCTCCAGTGAAGGTGTTTGGTTCCTTTATCAAAGATAAGATGGCTGAGTGTGTTTGGTGTTGTTTCTGCATCTTCTAATCTGTTCCACTGGTCCTCAGGTCTGTTTCTTTGCCAGTACCATGCTGTTTTTATCACAGTAGCTTTGTAGTAGAGTTGCAGGTTAAGGATTGTGATAACCCCTGCCATGTCTCTGTTACCTGGAATTGTTTTTGCTATTCTGGGTCTCTTCTTGTTCCAAATGAATTTTTGGATTGTTTTCTCAAGATCTATGAAGTATGCTGCTGGGATCTCAATTGGAATTACATTCAATCTATATAGCAGTTTTGGAAGTATGGCCATTTTCACTATATTAACCCTTCCTACCCAGGAGCAGGGGATGTCTGTCCATTTTCTGATATCATCTTCAATCTCTCTTTTCAGAGTGCCATAGTTTTCAGAGAAGCGGTCTTTGATTTCTTTCGTTAGGTTGATTCCTAGGTATTTCAGTTTTTTGGATGCTATTGTGAAAGGAATTATTTGTCCTATTTCTCTTTCAGTGAGTCTGTCATTGGTGTAGAGGAAAGCTATTGATTTTTGTGTGTTGACCTTTTGGTTATTAAGTCTCGAAGACTTTTGGTGGAGTTCTTGGGGTCTTCTATATAGAGTATCATGTCATCTGCAAATAATGACAATTTGACTTCTTCATTACCTATCTTTATTCCTTTTATTTCTTTCTTTTGTCCAATTGCCATTGCTAATGTTTCCAGAACTATATTGAACAAGAGTGGTGATAGTGGACATCCTTGTCTTGTTCCTGATTTTCGTGTGAATGATTTCAGTTTTTGACCATTTAGTATGATATTGGCTGTTGGTTTTTCATAGATGGCTTCTATCAGTTTGAGGTAGAGACCATCTATTCCAATTTTTTGTAGGGTTTTTATCATAAATGCATGTTGGATTTTGTCGAATGCTTTTTCTGCATCTATGGAGATAATCATATGGTTTTTGTCCTTGACTCTATTGATATAGTGTATTACATTAATTGATTTTCATATATTGAACCATCCTTGCATCCCTGGAATGAATCCCACTTGATCAGGGTGTATGATTTTCTTGATGATCTTCTGCATTCTGTTTGCCATTATCTTATTAAGGATTTTTGCATCTATGTTCATTAGTGAGATTAGCCTATAATTCTCCTTTTCGATTGGGTCTTTCTCTGCTTTGGGGATCAAGGTGATGGTTGCTTCCAGGAATGAATTTGGGAGTATTGCTTCCCTTTCAATTTCACTGAAGAGTTTAAACAGTAGTGGCAGCAGTTTCTCTCTAAATGTCTTGTAGAATTCAGCAGTGAAGCCATCAGGCTTTTCTTAGTTGATAAGTTTTTAATTACATTTTCAATTTCAATGGTTGATACTGGCCTGTTTAGAAATTTTAGGTCTTCTTCATTCAACTTTGGTAATTCATATGTATCTAGGAATCTGTCCATTTCTTCTGTGCTGTCCATCTTATTGGTGTATAGGTTCTGGAAGTAGATATTGATGATCCTCTGTATTTCTGCTGGGTCTGTTGTAATTTCACCCTTTTCATTCCTAATTGCATGGATTTGGGCCTTTTCTTTCCTTTTTCTGACAAGGTTGGCTAAAGGTTTGTCAATTTTGTTGATTCTTTTGAAGAACAAACTCTTGGCTTCATTGATTTTTTGTATCGTTCTCTTAGTCTCCATTGCACTGATTTCTCCTCTGATCTTTATAATTTCCTCCCTTGTATGAGCTCTCGGTTGTCCTGTTCTTTTTCTAGAAGCTTGAGGTTCAGCTTCAGGTTGTTTAATTGGGCTCATTCTGTTTTCCTAATATGCATATTCACTGCTATGAATTTCCCTCGTAAGACTGCTTTCATTGTTTCCCATACATTCCAATATGTTGTATTGTCCTTGTCTTTTAATTGAAGGAACTGTCTGATTTCTTCTTTAATTTCCTCTGTGACCCATTGGTTATTCAGAAGTGTGTTGTTCAATTTCCATGTGTTTTTGAAATTTTTTGAGTTTCTTTTGCTATGGATCTCCAATTTCATCACACTATGGTCTGATAATATACAGGGGATAACTTCAATTCTTTTACACTTACTTAAACATGCTCCATTTATGAGTATGTGGTCTATTTTGGAGAATGACTCATGTGCAGCTGAGAAGAATGTGTATTCTGATTTTGTGGGGTGGAACTCTGTAAACATCTGTTAAGTTCATTTGTTCAAGAGTTCTATTGAATTCTAGTATTTCCTTACTTATTTTTAGTCTAGTTGATCTATCTATTTGTGACAGTGGGGTGTTGAGGTCCCCCACTACAATTGTATTAGTGCATATATGACTTTTCATGTCCATTAGTATTTGTTTTACATAGTTGGGTGCACTAGTGTTTGGTACATAGATATTTATGATTGTCATGTCTTCCTCTTGGATTCTTCCCTTTACAAGGATGTAGTGTCCTTCTTTGTCTCTCTTAATCAGTGTTGGTTTGAAATCTACTTGATCTGCCAAGAGGATAGCTACTCCTGCCTTTTTTTGGGTTCCTGTCTCATGGAGTATTGTTTTCCAGCCTTTAACTTTCAGTCTATGAGTTTCCTTTTGAATGAAGTGTGTTTCTTGTATGCAGCATATTGTTGGATTTTGCTTCTTGACCCATTCTGCCAGTCTATTTCTTTTGACTGGTGAATTGAGACCATTGACATTGTTGGTTATAACTGAAACGTATTGACTTGTCATTGCCATGACTTTTTGTTTTTGTTGGGTTCTCCCCCTTTCCATTTAATTTCTTGTCCTGCCAGATGGGTTCATTCTACTTTGCTTCCTGTGGTTGTGATCCTCAATGTTTGTTCCTAGGATATTGTGTAAAATTCTTTGGAGTGCTGGTTTGGTATTCGCGAAGTTCCTAAGGTGCTCTTTGTCATGAAAGTATCTTATTTCTGTATCCATTTTGAAAGATAGTTTTGCAGGGTACATCAATCTGGGTTGGAGGCTGTTTTCTTTTAGGTCTTGGAATATGTCACTCCAAGCTCTTCTTGCCTTGATGGTTTGTGTTGAGAAGTCTGCTGTGATTCTGATGGGCTTTCCTTTGTATGTGATTTGTTTCTTTTCTCTGACTGCTTGGAGAACTTTGTTCTTCTGTTGAGTTTGTGGGATCTTAACAATTATATGCCTATGTGTAGATTTTTTTTTGATCAAGGCTATTTGGAGTCCTATATGCCTCACTTATCTGTATGTCAAGCTCTTTCCCCCTACTTGGGAAGTTTTCTGCCATTATTTCTGTGAAGAGATTTTTTATGTCATTTGCACTCTCTCCTGTTTCTTCATTGAGTCCAATCAGTCTTATGTTATTCTTCTTTGCATCATCTAGCAGCTCCTGGATTGATTTCTCATGTTCCCTTATAATTTTGAAGCAATTTTTCTTTTCCTGGTCACTAATTGCAATCTTATCTTCTATATCTGAAATTCTGTCCTCACATTGGCTCATTCTTCTGTGTAGATTTTCAGTGGAGTTTTTCATGTCCTGGAAATCTATTTGCATCTGTTTTATGGATTCCATTTGTTTCCTATGTTGGGATTCCATCATGTTCCTCAGCTCCTCTCTAGATTTATTAATCATGTCTTGCCCTAGGGGCACACTTTCTCCTGTTATCTGAGAAATTATTTCTGATTTCATTTTTTCCAGATCCCCTTTTGTTGCCAGTTTAGTGGGTCCAGGTGATTAAGTATCAGAGTGTTCCATCTCATTTCCCTTTGGGGTTGCTGTAGGTGATCTGGAAGTCTGGTTTTGAGACTTATTTACGTGTTTTCTCATTTTGACTCGGGGGGCAGGGTGGTGCTATTGGCGACCACGCAGATCACCTCCTCTGAGCTGGGAGAGGTGGGACAGGAGCCGGGCATGGTGGTAGGGATGGTGGCCCGGAAACCCCTTCCTCTGGGCCAGGAGCAGCGGGACAGAAGGCAGCCCAAAAGCCTTTTCCTCTGGGCTGGGAGTGTCGGGAGGGATAAAGACTGGGATGTCCCTTACTCTGGGCCAGTGGGATGATGGAGCAATGGGATGACGGCTCAGAAGCCCCTAATTCTGGGCCAGCAGTGGCAGGAGGGATGTTGGCTGGGAAGCCCCTTCCTGTGGACCAGGAGCAGTGGGACAGTGGCTCAGAAGCCCCTACCTCTGGGCCAGCAGTGGCAGGATGGATGGCAGCCTGGAAGCCCCTTCCTCTGGGGCATGCAGCAGGAGGGATGGTGGCCAGGAAGCCCCTTCCTATGGACCAGGAGCAATGGGATGGCAGCTCAGAAGCCCCTAACTCTGGCCTGGAAGTGGCAGGAGGGATGGTGGCCTGGAAGCCCCTTCCTCTGGGCAGGGAGTGGTGGGACAGAAGGCAGCCTCAAAGCCCTTTCATCTGGGCTGGTGCAATTCATTCTTAAAGTTCATGATTTGATAGAGGCAAGTGGGGCCAGAGATATATAGAATTGTTACATTCTGCACTTTGGTTCCATTGACCTGTCTTTGGTGAAAGTTGGAATATTATGCTTTCCTCATCACCCAACACTCTTCCCATTTTCCACACAGATTCTTAGAGACTTCTAGCAAAGCCCAGCAGAGGCCTTAGCACATTTAGAATGAGGATGTCTACTGTCTCTTCCATTTGTCTTGGTCTTCAATTATTTTCTCCCAATGTTTGCTCTACCCTCTTCAATCAATTCTTTTCCTTGACAGAGAAGATAAAAGCAAAATAAAAATGGAGTAGCTCTGCTTTCTCTTTGTTGTCTGTCAATATTACCACATTGATCCCAAAATCATAACTAAATTAAACAGCCTCTTCATTTATGACATTCTTTGTAAATCTCAGTATGTTCTGGGCTTTAGTTTTCTTGAATTATTTTTCACTCTTCTCAAATATTCCCATGTGTCTATCCTTCCCTCATTTTATATATGTACACAGATGCAATGATTTTCAAAATGAAATTTTATATTGGTGCCATGAAAGAAGCATAAAAATATTTTATGGGCCTAATCAACATCACCAGAAAGTATTTACTAAGAACTATTTGCTCATTCACCTACCATTGTGGAATCATGCTCCATGTCTTCTACAGAAAGATCAGGAGAAAGGACTAGAAAAGGAGATTGAATCACAGAAACAGTGGACAGTCTACAGCTCACTAATCTGTTGTCTTGCTTTCCTCTCTCACTGGAACATCTTGGCTTGTGTC
This sequence comes from Heterocephalus glaber, assembly GCF_053883595.1. Taxonomy (NCBI): domain Eukaryota; kingdom Metazoa; phylum Chordata; class Mammalia; order Rodentia; family Bathyergidae; genus Heterocephalus; species Heterocephalus glaber. The sequence continues at coordinate 1,719,690 of NW_028258419.1, read as the reverse complement.
TTATCCACTGTTGTATCCTAAATTCCCTACCATGGTGCTTAATACTATACTCATTAAGTACATGTTGAATGAATGGCAGATGAGAAGATGGCCGTTCTCTCTACATCTTCTTACTTCTGATGAAATATGGCTTTGGGTGTGTCAGCAGGTTGGAGCCAGGAAATCTGTGGAAAAAAAAGCTCTCTTTAAGTATCCTCAGCAAAAAATGCAAATGGATGTTCTCAGTGCTCTAGCTGCAGATAATATGAGGGGCAGGAAGTGTACTGTATTTTCTTTTTTTCAGTTCCCAGCTAGAACTGGCAGTGCAAAGACTTTTAGAAAATAATTTTGCTATTTGTAAACTGAAGGAATGTGACATGGGAACAAATGAGGAAGAATAAAGATGGAGTTGTACAGCATGGTTTTATAGTCACTTTTGGGGAGATAACTACAGTGTAAAAAGGATGATGATACAGAAGGGAATAAAACTATTAATCTTTTTTCTCACAAGATAATTCAGATTCAGAACTATTCCACACATTAAATTGCAAAATGTGCTCACCACAGCTCTTTGAGTTTTGTGTTTAGTTTATGTGAATTTCCTTTCTGGCTTATGCATGAACTCAGGTAGTGTTGTTACCTTTCATAAGGGATCATGGCTTGATTTTGTTATCAGAAATAAACTAAATTCATGTATATTTTGGAATAAAAATATACAGTACTTTCTTAAATGAACATATTTAGTAGTGCTACTTATATAGAAACATGAAATCTTGAGGATTATTATTTATAAAATATTCATTTACACTCCATTTAGGTTGCTGCAAATCTAGGGACCTGAGTATTTTTGAGATTCATCCTAAGCCCAATCCATTTCAAGTTCTATCAATAGATACAGGGTGACTGCTTCTATTTAGGCCTCTTGCAGAGTGGTGCGGTGCCCATCTGGGGCTCCTACTTCCATCTGTAGCATCAGGGTCATAGACTCAGGGTCTCTAGGGCTAGGCCCCTGTCCCACCTGTCCTTGTGGCCCTAAGTCCCAGCCCAGGGATTGGTGAGAAAATAACTCAGTAAATGCTTGTTCACTGAGGGATTAAAGCTTTTCAGGGTTTGTGTACCATAGTGGACTCTTGCTGAGGTTATCTTGGGATCTCATAGATCCCTCTTGACTTCTAAATATGAGTGAAACACAGGTTATATTTCTGATCAATAGTTAGTCAGCTCCATTTACTATAATAAAACACTGCATGCTGGTGACTTAAATAGCAAACATTTGCCTCTCACAACTCTGGATACTGGGAAGGCCAAAATCAAGGCCCTGCCTTGTCAAGGTCTGGTTTCCTGGCTCCTAAATAGTTATCTTTCCATGCTGTCTTCACACGGTGGAGAAAGGAAGCCTGCTGTCATGGGACTCTTACAAGGACACTAACCCCAAGGATGAGGGTTCTTCCCTCTTGCCAATTACCTACAAGAGCTGCTGCCTCCTAATATCATATTATGGGGTAAAGTTTCAGCATTTGAATTTGGATAGGGGACATAATGTTCTGTCCATAGCAATAGTTGTCTTAGTCCATTTGATGTTACTGTAACAGGATACCAGAGACCAAGTGATTTATGAAGAATATTTCTTCCTGTTCTGGGGGCTGAGAATCCAAAGCCTAGGGGCCTGTACCTGGGAGGCACCTTGGTGCTGTGTTGTCACCATGGTGTGAGACAGCAAGCAGTGACCACGTCACTCTCATAACATGTTGTCTGGAGATAAGTTATTCACCCTGTAATGATGATATTAACTCACTCATGAGGCCACCTCAACACTGCTGAATGGGGATTTGGCTCTTAGCATAGGGATACACGTTCAAACCTTGGCAACAGGTGAGTCCCAGCACTCCTCCATCTCTGGTTCCTCTTGGGGGTGTTGTGTCCACTAGATCCAAGACAGATCCATGTCTTTTGGGAATTAAGAGAGCACATTCTAGAGGGAGCCCTGGGATGATTCAGAAGCTAAAGTATGCTTCCAGATGTTCACTTTTTTTTCTCCCAGCTTATGCTTCTCCCAGGCTTGCCTTTCTGGTTCCACCCCTGGCCCATGCTTTACGTGGCTCCTACTTTCCATGAAGGCGGATAGGATATGTTCTCCTTTTGCCCTTTCCTCTGACTCCGGATATTCTAGGGAGCTTCCTTCCTTGCCCTTGTGCCTCTGGTATGGTGTCTTCATGCCTCTGTTGCCCTTTGCCTTCCTAATTTCTTCTTTCCCAAGCTCCACATCTTCCCTCTGTTTCAACTTCACTCCTTCATCTATCTGCTCCTTCACACTTTCTTCTTACAACCACACTATCCCTTGTATGGTCCCCCATAAGTCTCTGGAACTCCCATAAAAGCATATTTATTTGTGTTTTAATATACCTTCTAATATACCTTTAGTCGTTTTACAATAGAACATGCATTTTCTTTTAAAAAATCAACATTCCTATATTTCATCCACTTTAAAAATACTTCATGAATCCTCATTTACATTTGATCCCATATGGGTGTGATGGATGTTCTAGGCTCAGCTAGCTCCTCCCCATGCATCATCATTATTTTAGGAAGGGAACATTTCATTACATTCACTTTGAAAAGGGTCATGCTAGCAAGAATCTCTTTGAAGTAGACAATTCAGTGATTTTTTTAAAAAAATAGTTATACAGGTTATGGAATAGTATCTGCTGAGTCTCAGTGCAATTTTCTGAAATGTAATTAATCTTCTAAATTAGTGTCTGGAATGCTTTATGTGTGGGCAGAAGAGAAGAGACCATGGAAATATCAGTCAGCACCAGGATTTATGGGTGTATAAGACACAGGGAGTTTATTACTACTGCTATTTCTGGGGAGGATGCTTTCAGAAGCAGGATTTCTGGCCAAAAGCTACATCACAGACCCTGGCAAATATGCTTCCTTATTTTGTCTCTTGATTCTTCAGTCCAAATGAATCCAAATTAATTGCATTTTTATTGATTTTTTTGTTTGGCTTAGGAGGGTCATCAGAAAGGGATCATTTTTATTTTTATCTTCATTTTGAGATGTGTCTCAAGGCCACTTGTAAAATAAAAGACACCAGATTAGTGGTGTTCAAGATCTCATTCTAAAGTCTTGAGTAGTAAACAGGGATTTAGAGGAAAGTGGTAGCCAGGGCTGAGTTGTGCACATGCTGCTGTTCCTTCTTTCAGGACAGTCAAAGGATGACAGGGGACTTGGGTTAGCCTTGTGCATTTTCTCTTCCTAAAATATGTGTGAATACATCTGCTACCTTGGGCTTATCCAAAATGGTTCAGGCTATCTCTGTTTTCTTTCTCTTACCCTCATTGGAACATACTTGGAAAAAGTAAATGAAAAATGACCTTACGTGCAGCTTTAGGCTATTACATAGGCATTGAAGTTCACAGTAGGCCAGATGTGCGGGGAGAGCACTGGCGCTCTGAGAAGGCTGGTGACCACTGAGCCAGTGGTGACAGGAGAGGAGCAGGTGCAGTGCCACACAGGCCAGAGGACTTGAAGGACCCTCCACAGGGGTGATATGACACAAACAAAGGTCCTGCTCAGCGCACCTGTTTGCTGAAGAAAGGGCAAGAACAGATCAGGAGGCCAACACAGACATGAACGGCTTCAGAGCTGACACCATTCTCCACCTTTGCCTCCTTTTTGTTTGGAGTAAACCAAATGGGAACTGGGACTTCAGATAAAAGCAGAAGGTGGCATGCAGTGATAGGGTCAACTAAGGCCTTTCTCACAGTGCCATCTGCCTCTGTGACCAAGTCGACGGCATCTCAGGTCTCTATCTCAGGTGCTGCTTCTGTTGGGGTCCTAAGCAGATGATTTGTGTGATGTTGGGAAGTGTTCCCTGGGGGGCCAAACTCACAGTGGGACTAGGAAGTGGGATCAGGGAGGGGTAGGGGTTGAGTAAGAATGTGGCAGCGAGCACAGCTCTTCAGAGGGTGATAGGTCAGGTCCTCTGATGCCATACTGCCACATCCCAGAAAGAATCAGGCCCAATCAGGGAAAAGAAGCTGTAGTGTCTATAGTTCCACAGCTGCAGTGCCTCACTGGGGATGAAACGCCCTAAGGGGACCCTGGACAATGTGTGGAGGTGGTTTCTAGTTGCCACACTGGAGAGGGAGAAGCCAGCTATGTCACTAAGCATCTGGAAAGTCCTAGGATACTTGTGGCACCAGCCCTCTCCCCTATCCCAAAACACAGTTTTGTGGCCCAAGTGTCAGGGTACTGAGGCTGAGAAACCCCAGTCTACACCTGGCAGTCAGTGGGGAAGGGCCATTGTTGAGATGTAGCATGGTTCCCAGAGTGAGTCTACTGGGGGATGCAGGCACTGGCTCTGGGAGGTGAAAACCCTTCTGGGGATTGTGACAGTGGAATTATGAAGAATCCAGAGAGCACTGGCAGAAGCACCATAGCCCTGGCCACTCACCAGTGTGTATACCTCTGTCTTTTCCAACTTCACAATGTTCTCTATTGCAACAGTTATCTGGGATAGTAGGTCCTGGGATTGCAAACACTTTCTTGCTCTATTTCATTCTGTGCCTGGGACAGTATCACATGGTAGGACACCTGACTTGAGCCAGCTCACTCAATGCCAAGGTGAAATGCTCTTTGCCATTCTCCTTCTGACTTAAAATAATGAGCTGGACTTTCACTCATCTTTTGTTCTGAAGCCAGGCTACTTCTAGAAGTATTCTAAATTGATACTCAGGAGCTTTTAAGGTCATTTAAATTCCTAATGAAAAGTCACTCAAGGCCATAGTACAAAATAAATACATTGTTATTGATCATGCAATAAGGTATTAGGCTAATTGAATAAGGTTTCTCCCTGAGATGTACTTAATTTACCAATATCATCATTTCTCAGCCATCATGGATCCTGCTGGGTCTGCATGGTCCTGGCAGTGGTCATTTCTGATTTACCCTCCTCTGCAAACCCAGGGTGTTCCAGCATCCTCGTCACCATTCATGAAACTTCTTCCTGTCGGCAAAGGACAGTGACAGGGTAAGGATTCATTACTCTTGAAATGGCCCTTTCTACAATATCCACTTTTTATCTCCTTAATCAGCAAAGTGGTACTCTGAGAACTGGCAGGTTCACTGCCTGAGTCCCATTTATTACCAGGACACAAGCTGAATAATTGTGTATTTACCAACTTCAATTTAACCTCACAACTTGCCTGTCTCCCATGACAAGGTGAGCCACAAGACCAAATTGCTCTTCTGCCTGTAGCTCATCAATAACTATTTGTTCACAATCAGAAGGACTATTTTCATGATCACCCTGGCATAGAGGAGTTTATATTCTTTATCCTGTGGAATTTATCCTCAAAAGAAAAAGTTTTGGTTGTCTTGGTGAAAGCTTGAATCTTAACTAAAAATATAGTAAGAAAAGGCAATATTTCCTTTTGTCCTCCCAGAAAGATGCACGTCAGTGTGAAAAGAAGGGATTTATTTCTTTCTTTTCAGAGAGGAGAAGGGTAACTGTACACTCCAGGTCAATATTTTATTTCTCACATAAAGATGGGTGTAATTGTTATGTATCACAAACATACACTAATAAAAAAGAAACAAAAATTTAATAAAAGTATTAAAAATGTGTATACTGTTTGATCTAGCAATTTTTAAGGAAATAACAGAAAAGTGAAAAGACATACGTGTAGGTGGAATTATTACAGCATTACTTTCAATTCAAAAAACACTAAGTAACTGATGTATCCATTAAGATATAATCACAGTAAACTCACACAATGAAATTAACTGTATGTGTTAAAAGAATAACACGTGGATATTGACATGGAGAGGAGTCTATGAGATAATAAACGAAAAATGAGTGCTTTGAAAAAAATGAGATGGATCTGTGTTTTTTGACGAAATGGAATCCACTACATACTGCTAATAGAAAAGAGCAAACTGCAAACGAGTATGTCCAGTGTGTATCCCTATTGTAAATATACACATATAAATATATCTCTATATGTTATGCATGTGTATAGCTGTTTTTACAAATGTGGAAAAATTCTTGAAGATTTGACACCAAATTTTAATGACGTTACCGAGAGCTTAGAGTTGGAGGGAACATTATGGGTGATTTTTGCTTTACTGTATTTTTATACATACATACATACAAACATATAAACATACATACATACAGAATGCCCAAGCAAGGTAGGCATATGACACCACCATTAGTACTTTTTGGACAGTATTTGCCAGTAGAAAATCAGGTGTCAAACACACAACTTAAGTGTAAATTGGATTTTTATTGAAACTTGTTGAACATGTTATCAAAATATATTGAGGTTAATATAGGAATTTAATAAATATTCTGAATTCCATAATGCTTTTCTTTTTAAGTCTAGGCACCATTTAGGTGCTGTTAAAGGAGGCACCATGTATGCTGAGCATGATCTGATAATAACAGCTAACACTTGACAATGCAACCAGGCAGTGCAAGGTGAGGACCCAGGCAGCATGAAGCCCCCACTCCATCCTAGGCTCCACCCAGTGTGACCAGGAGGCACAGCGTGAGGACCCTGGCCCAGCTCAGAGCCCCCACTCCATCCCCGCACTTCACACAATGCAACCAGCTTAGCTGTGCGGGCACCTGCAGGGCCCTGCCCCCCCCCCCCCGGCTCTGCTGTTACCTGGTTCTACACTACAGAGCCACAGGGGTCATAAAGGCCACTGTCCTGAGCTCCACAAGATAGAGCAGCAGTGAGCAACAGAAAGAGGGCCTCTCTCAGGCTCCTTGATGAAAACTGAAGCCCAGTGGACAAGTGGAGAGAATCTCTGCAATAAAGGCACACCAGACTACTGTACTTGGTAAGTTGGAGGGATCATCACTTCCTATTGGAACCTGGACTATCTTCAGGGGAAGGGCAGCTGGAACCTGCAGTAGAAACTTGCAGAGTTCAACCTTGCAGGAGGACAGAGAGCTCAACTTGGGGCTAGCAGCCAGAAATCTGCCTGAATCTCACAGGTCTGCTAATGGCTTGCTGAGACTCATTGACTTATATCTGCCCATGGCTGCCCATATTGTCTATTGTGACAGCAGAGACATACCCTGAAGGAGGCCCTTCATTTTCATTTTTTGTTATTTGAAAAAAATTTTTTTTCTTTTATTTTTAATTCTTAATTTTAATTTTTTCTACTCTTTTCAATTTTTTTTCTGTTCTTTTTTCTCATTCTTTTCTCTTTTCTTTCTCTCACTTGTTCTCTCGCTATCCCACACTGTTCTTCATCTCCCCTTTTGTTCCTTTCTGGACCTAATTCAGATTTCTCCTTTATTTTTCTTTACTTCTCTTTTTCCTTCTCTCGATTATCAGTAGTTTTAAAGGAAAGTAAATACAGTATCTAGCCTCCCTATTGCTGTTAGGTGGGTTCTGTTCAAGTCTTTGTTCTTTCATTCTATCTTTTCCTCTTGCCTTCAAAAGTTTCTTGGAGTTTGTGTGATCTTCCTGTGTCTTCTGGCCTCACTGCTAACCTTTCCTGATCCTTCTACCTATCTGTCCCTCCCTCCCCAACCCCTTCTAATGCCCCATCCCAAAAGGTACAGTTGCTATATTGAAGAGTTTATTCACTATAAACATATGTTGGGTTGGTCCTCAATTTTGATTTAATTCACACAGTTAAAAGTGATAGATTAATAACTTCCCCAAATTGTCATTTTTGAAGCTGTGCTTGACGCTATGGTGTTGCTGATTGTATCATTTGGGTTAAGATGTTGTGAATGCCTTTCTGGTATAATGAAAATGAGATAGCCTCAAAATCATTAGAGACCCAAAACCTAAAGACCAGCTATATCTGGAAGACATCTCTGAAAAGCAATCGTTCCACAAGGGTTCTAAACACCAGCGACAAAGATACTTACAATAAGCAATTTTGAAGTATCAATGCAGGAATTAAACCAAGGACAGTACCAAAAACAAAAATGAGAAGACATTTAAGCAAGGCACAAACTCAGGCTTCCACCCCACAAAAGGCAAATCCTGGGGGAAACGAGGTAGAAAAATATGATAATCAGCCACCTGGACACCCTGAATTGATAGCACAGGAAGTAACAAAACAAATGAATGAAGCTCTAGAAAAATTCAAAACAGAAATAATTTCCCAGATATCTACCGAGATGGTGAGCAGATTGAAAGACATGACTAGAGGCTCTGGAACAGAAACGGATAAAAAAAATAGATGAGCTCAGAACCATGCTGGAAGCCATGAATGCCCAGCATAAGAAAGAAATGGAAACTATGATCACCCAACATAAAAAGAAATGGAATCCATGAAACAGATTCAAACAGATATCCAGGAGATTAAAAACATCATTGAAAACATTCACAGTAAATTAAGGGAATGTGAAGATAGAGTTTCAGATATAGAAGACAGGATGGTGGTGAGTGACCATGAAAAAAGAAATTTCTTAAAAATAGTAAGGGACCAAGAGAAATCAATCCAGCAGCTGCTAGAGGATGCAAAGAAGAATAACATAAGACTCATAGGACTCCACGAAAAAACAGGAGAAAGTACAATTGACATAAAAAACTGTTCACAGAAGTAATAGTAGAAAACTTCCCAGACAGAGGTAGAGAATTGGAGATACAGAAAAGTGATGCATATAGAACTCCAACTAGCCAAGATCAAAAAAATCTACACCCAGACATATAATAATCAAGATCCCAGAAACCCAACAGAAGAACAAAATCCTACAGGCAGTTAGAGAAAAGAAACAAATCACCTACAAAGGAAAGCCCATAAAAATCACAGCAGACTTCTCAACACAAACCCTCAAGTCAAGGAGAGCCTGGAGTGAAGTATTTCAAGCTCTAAAAGAAAATAACTTCCAACCTAGACTGTTGTATCCTGCAAAATTATCTTTCAAATTCAATGGGGAAATTAGATATTTCCACAACAAAGAACACCTGAGAAATTTCATGAACACTAAACCAGCACTCCAGACAATTCTAAACAATATTGTAAAAAAAAGACAAGGAGGGTCACAATTTCATGAGGCCCAACAGAGGGAAGCCACCAAGCAAGGCTAGAAACTAAAGGGAAAGGGAGAAAAATAAAAAATAAAAGAGCCAACAACAGTAAAATGTCATGACAAGGACGAGTCCATATCTATCAATTATAACCATCACTGTTAATGGCCTCAATTCAGCAATCAAGAGAAATAGACTGGCAGAATGGATTAAGAAGCAAAATCCAGCAATATACTGTGTACAAGGAAGGCACCCAGTTCAAAAAGAAACTCATAGACTGAAAGTAAAAGGTTGGAAAGCAGTTCTCCACACAACAGGAACCCAGAAAAAAGCTGGGGTAGCAATCTTATTTGCAGACAAAGTAGATTTCAAAGCAAAACTAATGAAGAGAGACAAAGATGGTCACTACATCCTTGTGAAGGGAACAGTCCAAGAGGAAGAGATGACAGTCATTAATATATATGAACCAAATATGAATGCCCCCAACTATACAAAACAAATATTAATGGGCATGAAAACCAAATAAGCACTAATACAATTGTAGTGGGGGACCTCAGTACCCCACTATCACAAATAGACAGATCATCTAGACAAAAAGTCAACAATGAAATTCTAGAACTGAACCAAGCTATTGACCAAATGGACTTAATAGATCTTTACAGAGTGTTCCACCCCACAAAATCAGAATATACATTCTTTTCAGCTGCACATGGGTCATTCTCCAAAATAGATCACTTACTCACACATAGAACATGTTTAAGTAAATGTAAAAGAATTGAGGTTACCCCCTGTATATTATCAGACCATTGGAGATCAATAGCATAAGAAACCGCAAAACCCCCACAAACACATGGAAATTGAATAACACTCTCCTGAACAACCAATGGGTCACAGAAGAAATTAAAGAAGGTATCAGACAGTTTCTACATGTAAATGATAATGCCAGTACAACATACAGGAATTTATGGGACACAATGAAAGCAGTTATACAAGAGAAATTCATAGCAGTAAATGGCCATATTGGGAAAACAGAGAGAGCTCAAATAAACAACCAAATGCTGAACCTTAAGCTCCTAGAAAAAGAAAAGCATGATAAACCCAAAGCTCATGCAAGAGAGGAAATTATAAAGATCCGAGCAGAAATCAATGCAATGGAGACTAAGAGAACAATATAAAAAAAATCAATGAATCAAAGAGTTGGCTTTTTGAAAGAATAAATAAAATCAATAAGCTTTTATCCAACCTTACCAAAAAAAAGGAAAGAAAAATCTCAAATCCGTGCAATTAAGAATGAAAAAGGTAAAGTCACAACAGATCCAGCAGAAATCCAGAGGATCATCAACACCTATTTCAAGGACCTGCACTCTAATAACATGGAAAACACAAAAGAAATGGACAGATTCCTAGACACACACAAATTGCCAAAATTAAATGAAGAAGATATAGAAATTCTAAACATGCCAATTACAATGAATGAAATTGAAAATGTAATTAAAAATTTACCAACAAAGAAAAGCCCAGGTCCTGATGGCTTCACTGCTGAATTCTACAAGACATTTAAAGAAGAACTAATCACCATTATTCTTTAAACTCATCAATGAAATTGAACAGGAAACAATACTTCCAAAATCATTCCTAGAAGCAAGTGTTACTTTGATTCCAAAACCAGGGAAAGACCCAACCATAAAAGAGAACTTCAGGCCAATCTCCCTAATGAATGTAGATGCAAAAATCTTCAACAAGATGCTGGCAAACAGAATACAGATGGCCATCGAGAAGATCATACACGTATCCAAGTCAAATTTATCCCAGAGATGCAGGGATGGTTCAACATATGCAAATCAATAAATGTAATGCACTATATTAACAGAGCCAAAGACAAAAACCATATGATAATCTCAATAGATGCAGAAAAAGTATTCAATAAAATTTAACACCTATTCATAAAAAAAAACCCTACAGAAAATTGGAATAGAAGGTCTTTATCTCAACCTGATTAAGGTTATCAATGAAAAACTAACATCCAACATCATACTAAATGGTCAAAAACTGAAAACTTTCACACTAAAATGAAGAACTAGACAAGGATGCCCACTATCACCACTCCTGTTCAATATAGTTTTGGAAACATTAGCCATAGCAATTAGACAAGAGAAAGAAATAAAAGGAATAAAGATAGGAAAGGAAGAAGTTAAAGTGTCATTATTTGCTGATGATATGATACTTTTCATAGAAGACTCAAAAAACTTTGCCAAGAGACTTCTAGATTTAATTGACAGATTTAGTAGAGTAGCTTGATACAAGGTCAACACTCAAAAAACAATAGCCTTCTTGTACACAAATAACAGACTCACTGAGAGAGAAATTAGAGAAACAATGCCTTTTACAATAGCATCCAAAAAAAGAGAAATATCTAGGAATTAATCTAACAAAGGAAGCAAAAGACCTCTATACTGAAAACTACAGCACTCTGAAAAAAGAGATCAAAGAGGATATAAGAAAATGGAAAGACATCCCTTGTTCCTGGGTAGGAAGAACAAATATAGTGAAAATGCCCATACTTCCAAAACTGTCATATAGATTTAATGCAATGCCAATTGAAATTCTAACAATATATTTCACAGAACTAGAGAAAACAATCCAAAAATTCATTTGGAACAAGAAGAGACCTAGAATAGCAAAAACAATTCCAGGCAAGAGACATGGCAGGGGGTATCACAATACCCAACTTGAAACTATACTACTAAGCTATGGTGATAAAAACAGCATGGTACTGGCAAAGAAACAGACCCAAGGATCCATGGAATACATCAGAAGATGCGGAAACAACTTCAGACATACCCAGCCACCTTGTCTTTGACAAAGGAGCCAACCACTCTCATTGGAGGAAAGGTAGACTATTTAATAAATGTTGTTGGAAAAACTGGATTTCAACTTGCCAAAGATTAAAACTAGACCCATATCTATCACCATGCACTAAACTAAGTTTGAAGTGGATTACAGATCTGAATATTAAGACAGAAACACTAAAATTTCTGGAAGATAAGTTAGGCAGAACTCTTAAAGACATTGGCATAGGAAAAGACTTTATGAACAAAACCTCAGTGGCATGGGAACTAGCACAAAGAATCAACCACTGGGATCTCATCTTATTAAAAAGCTTCTGCACTGCAAGAGAAACCACCATGTGAGCTAAGAGACAACCTACAATGTGGGAAAAAATTTTTAGCAGCTGTACCTCAGACAAAGGACTACTGTCTAGAATATATAAAGAACTGAAAAAAATCAGACCCCCCCCAAATTCAAAGTCCCAATTCAAAAATGGACATCTGAAATGAACAGACATTTCTCAGACAAAGAAGTAAAAGCAGTAAATAAGCATAAGAAAAAATGTTCAACATCACTGGTCAATCGAGAGATGCAGATGAAAACAACACTGAGATTCCACCTCACCCCAGAAAGAATGGCTGCTATCATGAAATCAACCAAAAACAAATGCTGGCGGGGGTGTGGGGAGAAAGGAACCCATCTCCTTTGTTGGTAGGAGTGCAGACTGGTGCCACCACTGTGGAAAATTAGTATGGAGATGCCTCAAAGAACTAGGACTAGAGGTCCCATTTGACCCAGCTATTCACCTACTGGATATCTTCCCAAAAGAATTAAAAGAATCATACCACAGTGATATATGTGGACCTATGGTTATAGCGGCACAGTTTGTAATAACTAAAGGTTGGAAACAGCCCAAATGCCCATCAACTGGAAACTGGATGAAGAAAATGTGGTTTTTAAAAAATAAAATGTAGTACTATTCAGCCATAAAGAATGAGAAACTAGAGGCATTTATAGCTAAATGGATGCATGTTGATGCCATACTCCAAGTGAAATAGGACACATATGTAAATACCAAATAGTTTCTCTAGTGTGAGAAACTGAAAGTATAAATAATTAAAAGGATTACAAGGAATAATTGATAATTTGAAATAGGAAGAAAAGTTCCAAAGGGGTACGGGAAGATGGAGGGGAAGGGGAAAGGTTAGAAAGGAAAGGAAAAATTATGAGAAAATGAAAAAATGGAAACAAAGTCATTGTAAATAGGGAAAGGTGGAGGGGATAAAGGGCACACAGGTAATGGGGAAAAATTAAGAACAAAGGTATATCATGTACAGTACAAGCACCCAATGATAAATGTAAACATGTTGTATACCTAAAATGTACCAATAAAATAATTTATGAAAAAAAATAACAGCTAACACTTACCCAGGATTGGCCATGTTCTGGGTAGGCACTGGGTATTTAGTTGTCACAGCAACCTCTGAATTTCTTACAGCTGAGAAAAATGAGACACAGTGAGTTTATCTGGCTGAACCAACAAGGAGAGGCAGGATTTGAATCAGCACAGAGTGATTTACATTTATCTGGATGATCCACTGAATGGATGAAAAACCCAAAGTAAAGCACAGCGTGATGCATCATACAATGTCATAGTCAGGCCTGGTGCTGTGACATGACCAGACCAGACCAGGGTACCACTGTGTCCTCTACCAGCATGAGACAGCCAGAGTGAAGACTCCTGCTAGGAGCTCACGATGTCAAAGGGCAATGTGCAAATACAACCACCATCACCTACCTTTGCTTTACATTTGCTTTTAGGAACACCTATAATTCTTATTTTTGTCCTGGTTGAGGCAGAGTCTTTAGCAGGCAGAAGAAGGTGATCATAATTTAGGAAGACTGGGGCAGAGCCTTCCAGAAGGAGAAGTTGAACCAGGAGAACTGTGTCATCATTCCTAATCAGTATTCATGTCAGTAGTAATTCCAGGTTGGCAGAGACATTTTCTCGTCTATGAATTTCGTTCAGCATCAAAGTCCTAAATGATGCATGGAATTCTGGGGCCAGCCCCCTAGACTTAAATATGATTAGCTGAAAAGGGGGCGCCCTTCACCTCTCAGAGTGTGGAGAGGACTGGCCAGGCCAGGGGGGCGGTCTTCATTTTTCTTGTTTGAAAGGGAAGCACAAATACACCTCTGAAAAGGCTTTCATAGTCCCCCACAGTGAATAGAATTTCGGTAACTCTTAACCCTTGTGGCGGCAGACTACACAAAACACCATTTTCCTCCACACTTCTCTTCTAAGCTGCCAAGAAGATTTAATAAAAACCCATAGCTGGTTATATAAGTTGAATTGAAAAGGGGAGCTCAAAGAGAGTTTTTCACTTATTGACCATGTGATCATTCCCAACATTGAAGTACACTATGCTGGTGTTTGTTTTGTACTCCATCCATGATGGGTGTTTGTAAATTTTACCTCTCTTTCAGGGAATATAATTAATGGATTTTGGTGAAAACAAAGTGTGAGAAGGTTAATAAAACAAACAAAAAATAAGTACAGCATTCTGTAGGGTTGTTTGCCAATTTGGTGCCTACTATGGATTGATTGTGGCTCCCAATCACCTGATGTTTATATGCTGAAACCCTAATTCCTGATATGCTGTATTGAACATGGGCCTGTGTGAGGTAATTAGGTATAGATGAGGGCATGAGGGTTTAGAGAAAAGGTACTTCCTGTTTCTTTGTCCATGAGCAAACATTAAGAGAAGGCCACTTGAGGGCTCAGTGAGAAGGCGGCCATCTGCAACCCGAGGAAAGAGCCCTCACCACAGCCTGGCCCTGATGGCACCTTATTCTTGAACTTACAGTCTCCAGAATTGTGAGACACAAGTTCTTCTTCTTTTTTTTTTTCCAGTTCTTCTTTTTCAAGCTATTTAATCTGTGGCATTTTTACTGAAGTCTGAGCTGGATAAGATCAGTTGCCCTATTCCTGATTATTATTACTATTACAATTTTTAAATGTATCAAATTCTTTTATTGGTACATTGTAGGTATACAACACAATTACATTTCTCATTGGGAATTGTACCTTTACATAATGCATCTTTGTTCTTATTTTTTCCCCATTCCTAGCCCTCCCTTCATGCCCTCCACCCTTCCCTATTTACAAAGACTTTATTTCCATTTTTTCCATTTCTCAGCATTTTTCCTTTCCCTTCTTTCCTTTCCCCTACACCTCCCACTACCACTACCCCTTTGGACCTTTTCTTCCTATTTTGCATTATCAATTATTCATTCTAATGATTGTACATTTTAGGTATACAATGCAATGATATTCATCATTGGAAATTTGCACCTTTACATAGTCTCTCTTGGATCTTATTTTTCACCCTTGCCCAGCCCTCCCTTCAACCACTCCAGTCCTCCCTATTTACAAAGATTTTGTTCCTATTTTTCCATTTTCTCATATTAATCCCATTCCCTTCTATCCTTTCCCCTAGCCCTCCCACTTCCTTCCCCTTTGCCCCTTTTCTTCCTATTTCACATTACCTGTTATACATTTAGTCCTTATTTACACTTTCAGTTTCTCACACCAGAGAAACTATTTGGTATTTATTCATGTGTGTCCTATTTATTTCACTTAAGAGTATCGCCTCAATGTGCATCCATTTAGCTATAAATGTCTCTAATTTCTCATTTTTTATGGCTGAGTAGTACTCCATTTTATTAAAAAACCACATTTTCTTTATCCAGTCTCCAGTTGATGGGCATTTGGGCTGTTTCCAAGTTTTAACTATTACAAACTGTGCTGCTATGAACATGGGTTCACATATATCACTGTGGTATGATTCTTTAATTCTTTGGGGAAGATCCCCAGCAGTGGAATAGCGAGGTCAAATGAGACTTCCAGTCCTAGTTCTTCGAGGTATCTCCATATTGATTTCCACAGTGCTTGCACCAGTCTACACTCCCACCAGCAGTGGAGCAGGGTTCCTCTTTCCCCATAGCCCCACCAGCACTTGTTATTGGTTGATTTCACAATAGCAGCCATTCTTTCTGGAGTGAAGTGGAATCTCAGCATTGTTTTCATTTGCATCTCTCAAATGACCAGTGATGTTGAACATTTTCTCATGTATTTATTTTTGCTATTTCTACTTCTTTGTCTGAGAAATGTCTGTTCATTTCAGATGCCCATTTTCAGATTGGGTCTTTAAGTTTGGGAGGTCTGATCTTTTTAAGTTCTTTATAGATTCGAGATAGTAGACCTTTGTCTGAGGAAGAGCAGGTGAAGATTTTTTCCCACATTGTGGGTTGTCTCTTCATACTGCTGGTGGTTTCTCTTGCTGTGCAGAAGCCTTTTAATAAGAAGAGATCCCACTTGTTGGTTGTTTATGCTAGTTCACGGGCAACTGTGGTTTTGTTCATAAAATCTTTTCCTACACCGATGTCTTCAAGGGTTCTACCTAACCTCTGTTCCAACTGGTTCAGAGTTTCTATTTTAATATTTAAATCTTTAATCCATTTTGATTTTAGCTTAGTGCATGGTGAGAGATACAGGTCTAGTTTTAATCTTTGGCAAGTTGAAGCCCAATTTTTCCAGCACCATTTATTAAAGAGGCTATCTTTCCTCCAGTGAGGGTTTGGCTCCTTTATCAAAGATGAGGTGGCTGAGTGTGTCTGGCATTGTTTCTGCATCTTCTAATCTGTTCCCCTGGTCCTCAAGTCTGTTTCTTTGCCAGTATCATGCTGTTTTTTATCACAGTAGCTTTGTAGTATAGTTGCAGGTTGGGGATTGTGATACCCCCTGCCATGTCTCTGTTACCTAGAATTGCTTTTGCTATTCTGGGTCTCTTCTTGTTCCAAATGAAGTTTTGGATTGTTTTCTCAAGATCTATGAAGTATGCTGCTGGGATCTCAATTGGAATTGCATTCAATCTATATAGCAGTTTTGGAAGTATGGCCATTTTCACTCTATTAATCCTTCCTACCCAGGAGCAGGGGATGTCTGTCCATTTTCTGATATCATCTTCAATCTCTCTTTTCAGAGTACCATAGTTTTCAGAGAAGAGGTCTTTGATTTCTTTCGTTAGGTTGATTCCTAGGTATTTCAGTTTTTTGGATGCTATTGTGAAAGGAATTATTTGCCCTATTTCTCTCTCAGTGAGTCTGTCATTGGTGTAGAGGAAAGCTATTGATTTTTTTGTGTTGACCTTGTAACCAGCTACTTGACTGAATTTGGTTATTAAGTCTAGAAGACTTTTGATGGAGTTCTTGGTGTCTTCTATATAGAGTATCATGTCATCTGCAAATAGTGACAATTTGACTTCTTCATTACCTATCTTTATTCCTTTTATTTCTTTCTCTTGTCTAATTGCTATGGCTAATGTTTCCAGAACTATATAGAACAAGAGTGGTGATAGTGAACACCCTTGTCTTGTTCTTGATTTGTTCCTTTATTCCTTGTTCCTGTGAAGGATTTCTGGTTTTGACCATTTAGTATGATATTGGCTGTTGGTTTTTCATAGATGGCTTCTATCAGTTTGAGGTAGAGACCATCTATTCCAATTTTTTGTAGGGTTTTTATCATAAATGCATGTTGGATTTTGTCGAATGCTTTTTCTGCATCTATGGAGATAATCATATGGTTTTTGTCCTTGGCTCTATTGATATAGTGTATTACATTAATTGATTTTCATATATTGAACCATCCTTGCATCCCTGGAATGAATCCCACTTGATCAGGGTGTATGATCTTCTTGATGATCTTCTGCATTCTGTTTGCCATTATCTTATTAAGGATTTTTGCATCTATGTTGACTAGTGAGATTAGCCTATAGTTCTCCTTTTGGATTGGGTCTTTCTCTGCTTTGGGGATCAAGGTGATGCTTGCTTCCAGGAATGAATTTGGGAGTATTGCTTTCTTTTCAATTTCATCGAAGAGTTTAAACAGTAGTGGCAGCAGCTCCTCTCTAAATGATTTGTAGAATTTAGCACTGAAGCCATCGGGGCCTGGGATTTTCTTAGTTGATAAGTTTTTAATTACATTTTCAATTTCATTGGTTGATATTGGGTTGTTCATAATTTTTAGTTCTTCTTCATTTAACTTTGGTAATTCATATGTATCTAGGAATCTGTCCATTTCTTCTGTGTTGTCCATCTTATTGGCGTATAGGTTCTGGAAATAGGTATTGATGATCCTCTGGATTTCTGTTGGGTCTGTTGTTATTTCACCCTTTTCATTCCTAATTGCATGGATTTGGGCCTTTTCTTTCCTTTTTCTGACAAGGTTGGCTAAAGGTTTGTCAATTTTGTTGATTCTTTCAAAGAACCAACTCTTGGCTTCATTGATTTTTTTGTATCATTCTCTTAGTCTCCATTGCACTGATTTCTCCTCTGATCTTTATAATTTCCTCCCTTGTATGAGCTTTGGGTTTGTCCTGCTCTTCTTTTGCTAGAAGCTTGAGGTTCAGCATCAGGTTGTTTAATTGGGCTCACTCTGTTTTCCTAATATGTGTATTCACTGCTATGAA
Source organism: Heterocephalus glaber (assembly GCF_053883595.1). Classification (NCBI taxonomy): domain Eukaryota; kingdom Metazoa; phylum Chordata; class Mammalia; order Rodentia; family Bathyergidae; genus Heterocephalus; species Heterocephalus glaber. Next base: position 1,701,341 of record NW_028258419.1, on the reverse strand, counting down.
TTTCCCTCTTAAGACTGCTTTCATTGTGTCCCATAGATTCTGATATGTTGTATTGTCATTGTCATTTAATTGAAGGAACTGTCTGATTTCTTCTTTAATTTCCTGTGTGACCCACTGGTTATTCAGAAGTGTGATGTTCAATTTCCACATGTTTATGGCATTTTTTGAGTTTCTTTTGCTATGGATCTCCAATTTCATTGGACTATGGTCTGATAATATACAGGGGATAACTTCAATTCCTTTACACTTACTTAAACATGTTCTATGTGTGAGGATGTGGTCTGTTTTGGAGAATGACCCATGTGCAGCTGAGAAGAATGTGTATTCTGATTTTGTGGGGTGGAAGACTCTGTAAACATCTGTTAAGTTCATTTGTTCAAGAGTTCGATTGAGTTCTTGTATTTCATTACTTATTTTTAGTCTAGTTGATCTATCTATTTGTGATAGTAGGGTGTTGAGGTCCCCCACTACAATTGTATTAGTGCATATGTAACTTTTCATGTCCGTTAGTATTTGTTTTATATAGTTGGGTGCACTAGTGTTTGGTGCATAGATATTTATGATTATCATCTCTTCCTCTTGGATTGTTCCCTTTACAAGGATGTAGTGTCCTTCTTCGTCTCTCTTAATCAGTGTTGGTTTGCAATCTACTTGGTCCTGCAAACAGGATAGCTACTCCTGCTTTTTTTTAGGTTCCTGTCACATGCAGTATTGTTTTCCACCCTCTAACTTTCAGTCTATGAGTTTCCTTTTGAATTAAGTGTGTTTCTTGTATGCAGCATATTGTTGGATTTTGCTTCTTGACCCATTCTGCCAGTCTATTTCTTTTGATTGGTGAATTGAGACCATTAACGTTGATGGTTATAACTGAAAGTATTGACTTGTCATTGCCATGACTTTTTCTTTTTGTTGGGTTCTACCTCTTTACATTTAATTTCTTGTCATGCCAGATAGGTTCATTCTGCTTTTCTTCCTGGGGTTGTGATCCTCAATGTCTGTTCCTAAGATATTGTGTAATATTCTTTGGAGTGCTGGTTTGGTATTCACGAAGTTCCTAAGGTGCTCTTTGTCATGAAAGCATCTTATTTCTGTATCCATTTTGAAAGATAGTTTTTCAGGGTACATCAATCTGGGTTGGAGGCTGTTTTCTTTTAGGGCTTGGAATATGTCACTCCAAGCTCTTCTTACCTTGATGGTTTGTGTTGAGAAGTCTGCTGTGATTCTGATGGGCTTTCCTTTGTATGTGATTTGTTTCTTTTCTCTGACTGCTTGGAGAACTTTGTTCTTCTGTTGTTTTTCTGGAATCTTAACAATTATATGCCTATGTGTAGATTTTTTTTGATCAAGCCTATTTGGAGTCCTATATGCCTCACTTATCTGTATGTCAAGCTCTTGTCCCCTACTTGGGAAGTTTTCTCCCATTATTTCTGTGAAGAGATTTTTTTGTCATCTGCATTCTCTCCTGTTTCTTCATTGAGCCCAATCAGTCTTATGTTATTCTTTTTTGCATCATCTAGCAGCTGCTGGATTGATTTGTCATGTTCCCTTATAATTTTGAAGCAATTTTTCTTTTCCTGGTCACTAATTGCAATCTTATCTTCTATATCTGAAATTCTGTCCTCACACTGGCTCATTCTTCTGTGTAGACTTTCAATGGAGTTTTTCATGTCCTGGAAATCTATTTGCATCTGTTTTATGGATTCCATTTGTTTCTTATGTTGGGATTCCATCATATTCCTCAGCTCCTCTCTAGATTTATTAATCCTGTCTTGCACTAGGGGCACAATTTCTCCTGTTATCTGAGAAATTATTTCTGATTTCATTTTTTCCAGATCCCCTTTTGTTGCCAGTTCAGTGGGTCCAGGTGGATGAGTATCAGAGGGTTCCATCTCATTTCCCTTTGGGGTTGCTGTAGGTGATCTGGAAGTCTGGTTTTGAGACTTATTTATGTGTTTTCTCATTTCAACTGGGGCAGCGGGCTGTTAGCGCCTGCACAGATTACCTCCTCTGAGCTGGGAGAGGTGGGACAGGGGCTGCAAGCAGCGGTAGGGATGGTGACCAGGAAGTCCCTTCCTCTGGACCAGGAGCAGTGGCACGTCAGCTCAGAAGCCCCTACCCCTGGGCCGGGAACAGCAGGACTCAGTACCTTGGTCTGGTGGTCTGGTGTCCTCTACGCCTTTGTAGTGTGGAACCAAGTGGCTGCCTATCTGCCGCGGGGTGATTCGGCATCTTCTGCATGACTCAGGACCTCGGTAGGGGGTGCACAGACCTGCCTGTTTGCAGTGGCTGATTCAGCATGTTCGGTGCGACTCAGGACCTCGTTAGGACATGGGCAGACCTGCCTGTCTGTAGCAGGGTGATTCGGCCTCTTCCACTTGACTCCTATTTCTGATTATTGAATGAACTTTTAACCAATATTTTCCTGACTACACTAGGAAGGTTTTGTTTCCTGTTCTGATAAACCAGTTTGAAAACCAGTCCTGTCTGTATTAGAGTGTCAGTGTGACTGTAGATTTTTGACCCAGTTCAGGATGGCTTCAGATAGCTAGTAAGTCAACTATTGCTGACTTCTGTGCCTATTATAGGCCTATCTTCAGTTATCAAGTGCACACCTTTGCCTGCACATCCTCAAATATCTGAACTCATCTTAGTTTCCTATCTCACTTTGTCTGTATATGGGGAGTGACACATGTGGCCCACTGGAGTTTGCCTTTGGTTATCTAGAAAGCAGGAACTTGTTTCTAATAAACACTTGACAGCAGTGAAAATTGTTCTGAGATTTCCATAGATTTGTTAATTTTTTTATTAGAGAATGAAAAGCAAAGGAACTTTGTCCTCTTGGGGTAAAAAAATTCAACATATACGTGGAGGAGATAAAAGATGAACCAGAAAAAAATTAATGAAACAACATAAAAAGAAATAAATTCAAGCACCTGATTCTTTTGGAAAAAACAATGAAATTGGTAAGCATTTTTAGGAATGTTTAAGTATAAAAAATTTAAACGGTAATATTTAACATAATGAACAAGAGAAGAAACATGAATACAGATTCAGGAACATTTGAAAATATAAGAGAATATTTTGTGACAACAAATTTGAAAATTTAGACATTTACTAGGAAGATTTAAAACATAAAAGTTGACTTAAATGGAACACTTAAATTGTCTCATCAATGTAGAAGAGGTTGACAAGTGAGTGAAGATCTATCATTGCAAAAGGTACCACAGGACAAGACATTCTGGCTGAGTCTTATCCAGTCTTAAAGAATAGGAGGGCCTGTATAAATTAATTTTATTAATTTATCTGAATAAAAGATTGATAAACTCATTGAAATTTATAAAGCCAACGTAACTTTCCAAGTACTGTGTCAAAATCTGATACAAATAGTCCAAAAGCTGACTAGATTAATCTTGTAAAAATCCAGAAGAGAAACATCTAAATAAAATGTAAATAAATATATTTTTCTATGACTAATTTCTAAAATGCAAAGATGGCTCAATATAAGACAAATCTAACATGTAACACAGTCATCAATACATTCAGAGAAACTTCTGATGTAAATAGACACCTATGGATGTTTGATAAGATTAAACTCCAATTCTTAATAAAAACACTAAGCAAAATAGGAATATAACAAAGACTGTTGAAAAACATTGTTCTAAACACTAAGTCACTCAATTAAAATCAGTAACTGGGCAGACATGCAATTTCTCTTACATGATTTAATCTTGGAAGAGTTCAATAATGCAATGAGAGAATAATAATAACAAAATAATTGCTGTAGACAAGAAAAATAGATGAACTCTTTTTGGTAATATGGATACTCACAAGTGTAAGATCCTCTAGTAAAATGACTTACTTGAATTAATAATTTCAAACGTTGAGGAGAAATAAAAAAATTGCAAAAGTCATTATCTTTTCTCTGTGCCAAAAATTAAAACAGAAAAAGAGAAATGACAAAAATATTTTATTTACCTTAGTAATAAAAACAATAAAATACAAAGGAATATTTAACAAGTAGGGCCAGGACCTATATTAAGTGGATCATAAAGAAATTGTATTAGATTTCTTGAGCAGAACAGAATCAATAAAAAAATAGGCAAATTATTAAGGGGATTTATTAGGTAGGCCCAAGGGCCATTGGGAATGGAGGAGTCCACAATGGCCATCTGTGTGATGGAGAGCTGGAGGTTTTAGTTGCTACTCAGCCCATGAAGGCAGCACCAGTCCAAAGTTGAAGGCCTAGAAGCTCATTGTAGAGTCACTGGTACGAGTCTACACTGGAAGCCTGGAGAAAATGGAGACCAATGTCCAAAGGTGATGGAAAAGACTACAGCTCTTCAGAAAGAGGCACACATTTTCTTTCCTTTTTTTCTTTCCATCCAAGGTACATGCCTATTCGTTGGTGCCACCCATATCTAGGGTGTGTCTTCCTCATCCAGTTTGTTGGCCTACATGTCAGTCATCCACAGACACACCCAGAACTATGGTTTATTAATCTGCTAAGCAACTCTTATTCCAGCCAAGTGGACATATCATGATTAACGATTAAAGAGAAAGCATGGAAAGAGTAAGAGGACAGAGGGAAGGTTTATTCCTCGTAGAAGCATCAATTATGACAACTATTCACAGACAAGAGTACTGTGCGGGAGTCCAGGAGCCCAGTAGATTTCAATACTCTGTTAGAGCAAAAAGAAAAAAAAAGGTCTCAGAATAGACACATTGAAGATGGTTAGAACAATTTCACTTTACATGTCATCCTTCCTTCAAGGTAGCACAGCTCAAAAGAGATCTGACCCAACTCATATTTTCTCATGTGGGGGAAAGTGAGAGCATAATGTATGAGTGTCTGGCTCCCTCACTTGTGTGGGATGGTCTACAAGAAACTCCCTATTTCTCACTAAACCCAGAACTCTGAGAGGCTTGGCATAGTGGAATGGTTAGAGGGGGCCAGGAACAGAGCAGCTTGGTGCCAGTCCTTACTAACTGCTCTGTGGATGGCAGGAAACCTTCCCTTGCATTGTTTAGGACATTAAGAATCCCCTTAATGAGTAGACAAGCCATCCAAATAGTTTGAACATCTCACCATCCTTCTTCCAAAGTGAGCTCCCTGAGCACAATTTGCAGGCAGAAAGTGCAAGTATCTCACATGGACAACTGGGCTGACACTAGGGAGCAGTGAGGAGACACCTGAACTCAGGTGTTTCAAGGTGCTGCCTTAGGCAAACAGTCAGGAGGCTCTTAGCACCTTGCCTGGCTTTGCAGGATGAAAAGAAAGCATGCAGTATTAATTATCCTTGTACCTATGAGAAGGAAGAAGGTGTGGAATAAAAGCATCCATGGAAAAGATATGGAAGCCTCAGAATCCCTACCTGGGATGGCTGGTGAAAGTATTTCTCTCCCAAGGCCAGTTAGTAAAGTCTGGAGAATATGTTTGCTTTTACAAATGGGGAGATAACAACAGAAAAACATGAAGCATGAAAAATTGAGGAAACATGACACCATCAAAGAAACAATAATATTTCAATAATTGGCCTAGAAATCTACAAATTATGAATAATTCATATCACTTGTTTTAAGGAAGCCTAGTCAAACTATAAGAGAACACAGATAGATAGTTCAATGGAGTTAGGAAAAAATAGATAAACAAATGAGAAGTTAATAAAGAGATAGAAATTAAAAAAAGAACCAAACAAATTTGGGAGCTGAAGGATCAATGAATGACATGGAAAGTGAAATATAAAATGTTAACATCATGCTTGATCCATCAGAAGATGGGAGATGTGACTTAAAAATATATTATTTGAAAATATCCATTCAGTAGTGAAAAAAGAATAAAAGGAATGAAAAAGCTGCTGGAGTTTCTGAGATACCAATAAGAGAGCTGACATTTGCATTATAGAAATTTAAGAAAAGACAGACAAAAGTAAAGGACATGTATTTTTAAAAGTAGGTTGAAAAGTTCCTACATCTGAGAAGAGATATGGAAATCCAAGTACATGAAGTTTGGAGAACTCCAAACAGACTCAAACCAAAGAAGACTTCACAAACTTTGAGACAAACAGAATTTTGGAAGCACCAAGAGAAAGGAATACCCTGGAAAAGACTTCATCAGCCTATTCACAGATAAGGCCATCAGCTAGTTTTGACAGATCCCATGCAAAATAACGAAAGCAATTTTCACAGAAATAGGAAAAAATCCCAACATTATTTTTGAATCACAAAAGACCTCAAATAACTAAAGTGTTCTTGGGTAAGCAAAATAAAACTGAAGGGATCATACTTCCTATTACATTACAAACCTAAAGTAATCAAAAGAATACGATACTAGAAAGATCATAGTCACATAGACCAATGGAACAGAACAGAAAATCCAGAAATAAACACACATATTTATAGTCACATAACATCTGATAAAGGTGCCAGAATGTCCAATGGGGAAACAAACATCTCTTCAATAAATTGCATTGAGAAAACTGCATATATATAGGCAGAAGAATGAAAATGGGTTCTTATCTCATGCCATCAGAAGGATCAGGTAAGAAAGAACTAAAGACTTACATGAAAGTCCTGAACTTATGAAACTTATTTAAGGAAACATAAAGAAAGAGCTCCATGACATTGGCCTGGGCAATGATTTTTTTTCTATATGACATCCAAACTATAAGCAGCAAAAGCAAAAATAAATAAATGGGACTATATAAAACTAAATAGTTTCTTCACAGCAAAAGAAAGAATCAATAATACAAAAGGACAGTGTATGGAATGGGAGAAAATAATTGCAAGCCATACATTTCATGAGAAGTTAATATCCAAAAGATATAAAGAAGCTGCGTGTGGTGGTGCACATCTGAAATCCTAGCACTCAGGAGGCTGAGGCAGAAGAATTGCTGTGAGTTTGAGACCAGCTACATAGTGAGTTCAAGACCAGCCTGGACTACATAGTGAGATCTCGTCTCAAAAAAACCCCAAACAAACCCCAGACCAAAACAAACAAAAATCTCAACCCAAACCAAACAAAATACCATATAAAGAACTCAATTCAGTAGCAGAAAAAAGCAATGGCCCAATTTGTAATAGCTAAATCTTGATAACAGCCCAGATGCCCATCAATGGATGAATGGATAAAGAAAATGCGGTTTTAAGGGTCTGGGGATTTAACTTAGTGGTTCTGCTGCCTACCTCACAAGTGCAAGGTCCTGAGTTCAATCCCCGGTACCAAAAAAAAAAAAAAAAAAGAAAAAGAAAGAAAATGTGGTTTTCATATACAATGGAGTACTACTCTACCATAAAGTTGGATCAATTTGAGACATATTTAGGTAAATAGATGCTCCTTCAGACCATACTTCTAAATGAAATAAATCAGACACACATTTAAATATTGCATTGTTTCTCTTGTGTGAGAAACCTAATAGATAAACAAGGACTAAAATGGATGATAGATATTGGGAAGTAGGAAGAAAATGTTCATATGGGAGGGGGAACAAGAGTAGGGAGAGGTGGGCCAGGGATTTAGCTCAGTGGTGCCACTGCCTGCTTTGCAAGCACAAGGCCCTGAGTTCAAACCCGGTACAAAACAACAACAACAACAACAACAAAAAGAGTAGGGAGAGGGAAGAAAGGGAAAAGGAAAAAAAGTGAATAGAAGGAAAAAATGGAAACAAAGCTTTTGTAAGTAAGGAGGGGAAGAAGGGTTAAGGGAGGGGAGGGGAATAGGGAAAAAAAAAGACTCAAGATATGTAGATGTACGAATTTCCTATGATGAGTGTGATCATTATATATATCAAAAATATACCAATAAAATTAATTTTAAAAATAAAGAAAAGTGAAAAAATGTGTAAAGTACCTATACAGACATCTCTCAAAAGAAGACACAATGAGATGTCATCTTGTATTTACTAGGATGGCTATTATCAAAAAGTTCAGAGGTAAGAGGTGTTGGAGAAGATGAGGAGAGAAAAGGAATTCCTGTACATTGTCAGTGGGAATGTAAATTGGCACTGGTGCTATGGAAAACAGCAGCTGTTATGCAATTCAGCAGTCACACTTCTGGGTATATATCTTCAGGAAATGAAATTAGTATCTCAAAAAATATTTCATTCCTAAGTTCATTGCTGCATTAATCACAATAGCCAAGATATGGAAAAAAATCTAAGGTCCATGGAAGGATAGATGGATAACGAAAATGTCACACACATACATACCTGCACACACACAAACACATAAATATTACTTACAATTAAAGAAGAAGGAAATTTGTTAAGAGAGTAGCTCTGAAATCTCTCACCATGAACACATATACTATGTGATTTATTTGGTTTGTTCATTAGCTGTTTTGTAAGAATTTAAGCTCTTTCAATGATTTTAGTAAATATTTTTTGCAACTAATATTTCATTATTGGGATAACCTAGTCACATTTAAACATCTTTGTCCCTCCCCTATTTCTGTAATTCTTATCTCACTGCTCTGTCACAGGTTTCCAAGAGTCTTTTATTTATTTACTTCCTACATTTAAACATAGTGTTGTTAGTTGCAACTCCAGAACAATGTAACAAATAGATTTCTACAGTATCTGTATCTAATAAATAAGTTATCTACAAAACAAGGCTTTAAAAGAAATAAATGTGAAGGCAGTTTCTACTTGCAGATGTGGTTTTATCAATATTAGGAAATAAATGACAGAAAATATGTTCTTGGTCAACCTAAAATGAAAGTGAGTCACTGACACATGGCCTTCCCAGTCTGCAAAACAGGGCTGGAAACTAAAATGGCCCAGAAAAATGGCCCTGCAAATGTTTACCTCAGATACTACATCAACAAAATCATGATGGATAATTTTTTAGCTATTATTTGTACCAGAGACTGTACTAAATGCTTTTAATTTTATGAGTAAATTTAATCTTCTCAATCACCCATAGAATTGACATTATTATTATTTTCATTATATACATTTAAAAACAAAATCACAGAGACATTAAAAAACTTGGATTCTCTATAAAGAACTTAAAAAGATCAGACCTTCCAAATTTAAAGACCCAATCCGCAAATGGGCATCTGAAATGAACAGACATTTCTCACACAAAGAAGTAGAAATAGCAAATAAATACATGAAAAAATGTTCAACATCACTGGTCATTCGAGAGATGCAAATGAAAACAATGCTGAGATTCCACTTCACTCCAGAAAGAATGGCTGCTATCATGAAATCAACCAATAACATATGCTGGTGGGGCTATGGGGAAAGAGGAACCCTGCTCCACTGCTGGTGGGAGTGTAGACTGGTGCAAGCACTGTGGAAATCAGTATGGAGATACCTCAAAGAACTAGGACTGGAAGTCCCATTTGACCCCGCTATTCCACTCTGGGGATCTTCCCCAAAGAATTGAAAGAATCATACCACAGTGATATATGTGTGCCCATGTTCATAGCAGCACAGTTTGTAATAGCTAAAACTTGGAAACAGCCCAAATGCCCATCAACTGGAGATTGGATAAAGAAAATGTGGTTTTTTTATAAAATGGAGTACTACTCAGCCATAAAAAATGAGAAATTAGAGACATTTATAGCTAAGTGGATGCACATTGAGGCCATACTCTTAAGTGAAATATATAGGACACACATGTGTAAATACCAAATAGTTTCTCTGGTGTGAGAAACTGAAAGTGTAAATAAGGACTAAATGTATAATAGGTAATGATAAATAGGAAGAAAAGGGGCAAAGGGGAAGGAAGTGGGAGGGCTAGGGGAAAGGATAGAAGGGAGTGGGATTAATACGAGAAAATGGAAAAATAGGAACAAAATCTTTGTAAATAGGGAGGACTGGAGGGGTTGAAGGGAGGGCTGGGCAAGGGTGAAAAATAAGAACCAAGAGAGACTATGCAAAGGTGCAAATTTCCAATGATGAATGTCATTATATTGTATACCTAAAATGTACCAATGATTAGAATGAATAATCGATAATGTAAAATAGGAAGAAAAGGTCCAAAGGGGTAGGGGTAGTGGGAGGGGCAGGCGAAAGGAAAGAAGGGAAAGGAAAAAATGCTGAGAAATGGAAAAAATGAAAGTAAAGTCTTTGTAAATAGGGAAGGGTGGAGGGCATGAAGGGAGGGCTAGGAATGGGGAAAAAATAAGAACCAAGATGCATTATATAAAGGTACAATTCCCAGTGAGAAATGTAATTGTGTTGTATACCTACAATGTACCAATAAAAGAATTTAATACAAAAATAAAACAACAAAACTTGGATTCTAACCACTACGCAGCATTGTCAACACAGTATTAAAGAAAATATAATGTATAAATTCTCTGGTGAGAATAGAATCCTGTAGTAGATTTACTAGCTCATCATATAAATTCAGTTTCTTTATTCCATGAACTAATAGCTCAATAAAACAACTCTTCCATGTTTTAAATAATGCAAAACCCTATTTGGAAATATGAAGATACAGATAAATCTCCCCCACTCCTTCTAAATCATTGCATTAATCAATAGAAAGCTATACTCAACAGAGGACTTTATCTTTCATTTTGAAAATCCAGTTTGCTGTGGTTAATTTTTAAATACTTCAGATTCAGCTTCAATTATCTATGAAAAATTATAGACCTTGTGTATTAAATATTAAACATTCCAGTAAGATTGCTTATAGTTCTTCCATTTGAAAGTAGTGTAACAAACTTAGAGAACCATCATTCATATTTCAACTCTTTGCTTCAAATAAATCTACCTTTTGCTAAGTTGACTGTGGAAATCTTCATAAATCCAGAAAAATGAAGGCTTTTATATTAGATTTAGAATAGTATTCAATAAACTTGTATTATATTGAAATATGTATGAAACCTCATGTCAAGAAGGAAATAGGACTAGTGCCTCAGAGATTTCCAGCATTATTGTCTTTAATGGGCAAAATTGCATTGATGGCCTGAAATCTTCAGTTAATAGCAAAGCTAATGGAACTCACAGAAAATGACATCATGAACTGGGTAGAAAAATCAAAAACTGCTAAAATTGGTAGCAAATCTTAAAATCTCATGGTTGGAAGCCACTTGACTGGAATCATATTCTGTTCTTGGAAGGTAAGCTATGTGATATTAAAGACTATCTAAAGATGTGATGGGAAAAAGGAAAACTCATTGAGGATCAGCAAATGGACCCAAAGCTTTCCCTATATTTATCCTCCTTCCCAAAGTTTCCCCTTCTTTTTGTTATTAATTTCTATTATAATATTATGGGATTATACACAAGATATGTACATCTAACCAAAGATCTGTATTTCTATTTAGCTTTTAAATGTGGAGGTATCATATCTAATACTTGCATATGAAGTTTGTTCACACTCAAAGAAAACAAGTGTTTAATGATTAGACCTCCGTGGAATCCATCATTGTATTTGGAATAATGGTGAACGTTTTCCCCTAATATACCATAGGAGTAGAGGGGTGAGTGTAATGGATCCTAATGGGGTGTTGGGACTGACACTTCAACTTTGGGAAAGGCTCTGGTGCAGATCATGGGCTCTAATGTCATGTTGCCTGGGCTCACATCTCAATGCTATCCTATCCTAAGTAATAAGGAAAAGTGTCTACAATTTCTGAGCCTTGGTTTAGTCTGAGGATTCAAAAACAGTATCTTCCTCATAAGACAATTGAGAATTAAATGAAAGGATACAAAAACAAGGATTAATATGGTGCCTGGTGCACAATAAGCACTCAGTAAATTTATGACTAATGTTATAGCTATTCTAGAAACTGTTTCTCCTCTTCTCATCCACGTGGTTGCAGCAGAAACTTATAGAACACAAAGAACAGCCCTTCCTGACCACAGGATTGGTCTCTCATGAGCTAATGGAACCTATAAGTTCTTTCTCTTATTTGAACTGGACTTTTATCTTTGAGACATCAAGTTAAATGTTCAGAAAAGCATAAATATCTTTATTAAAATGTTAAGAGAGATTAGAAAATAATTATAAGTTAGGAAAGAAAAGATTAAAGTTCTAGTATACTTGATCTTTCTCTTGAGTTTCCAGAGGGATGGCCCCTTAAGACAGATTTGTATGAGAGAAGGAGAAATTCTCTATGGAATACTCCCTGCTCCAGGCTTGACTCCCTTCCTCCTTTTTCAGTCTTCTGTTCACAAGTCATGCTACAACTCCTCTTTGTGCCCTTTCTCCCAACTGCCATCCCTGGGAAGTACTGTATAGGCTATGTTAGTGGTTCTCAAAATCAAGCCAATATCGAGCTGGGAACACATGATAATGTCTGGAGATGGAGCTGCTTGTCACATCTAGAGGGGCACTCCTGACATCTAGTGGATAGAGACCAGGATCAATAATATGGAGGTTGAGAAATTCTGATTTAAATCAATATAGAGAAATGAACATTTCCCCCACCAGCAAAAAGTCCATTCTACCTTTGCAAGCCGTGCTCTTCAACTGTTATGTATAAAAGTTTTAATATGTTTTCTTGTCTGAGTCCAACCAGAATCTATACACATGTCCCTCAGCATCCATGGAGAACACCTATGAATGTAAAAATCTGCTCAAGTTCCTTATTGAAAATGGCATAGTATTTGCATCTAAATTATGCATGCCCTCCCATATACTTTAAATCATCTCTAGATTATTTATACTATCCTATACAATATAAATGCTTCACAAATAGGTGCTACAATATATTGTGTAAGGAATAGTGACCAAAAAGCCTCTTAAGCGGGCATAACTTTTTCCTTAATATTTTGACCCGCCCAAACCCTGCCGAGGTCCCCAGTCCCGCGGAACACGCCGAATCAGCCTGCTGCAGACAGACAGGTCTGTGCACGCCCTACCAAGGTCCTGAGTCATGCGGAAGACATCGAATCAGCCTGCGACAGACAGGCAGGTCTGTGCATGCCCTACCGAGGTCCTGAGTCACGCAGAAGACACTAAATCACCCCACTGCAGACAGGCAGCCACTGATTCCACATTACCAAGGCACAGAGGACACCAGACCACCAGACCAAGGTACTGAGTCCTGCTGTTACCGGCCCAGAGGTAGGGGCTTCTGAGCCATCGTCCCACTGCTCCTGGTCCAGAGGAAGGGACTTCCTGGTCACCATCTCTCCTGCTGCTCCCAGCCCAGAGGAAAGGGCTTTTGGGCCACCTTCTGTCCCGCTGCTCCTGGCCCAGAGGAAGGGGCTTCCGGGCCACCATCCCTCCCACCACTCCCGGCCCAGAGGGAGGGGCCTCTGAGCCACCATCCCACTGCTCCTGGTCCAGAGGAAGGGGTTTCCTGGCCACCATCCCTCCCGCTGCTCCCAGCCCACAGGAAAGGGCTTTTGGGTCACCATCCCTACCGCTGCTTGCAGCCCCTGTCCCACCTCTCCCAGCTCAGAGGAGGTAATCTGTGCAGGCGCTAACAGCCCGCTGCCCCAGTTGAAATGAGAAAACACATAAATAAGTCTCAAAACCAGACTTCCAGATCACCTAGAGCAACCCCAAAGGGAAATGAGATGGAACCCTCTGATACTCATCCACCTGGACCCACTGAACTGGCAACAAAAGGGGATCTGGAAAAAATGAAATCAGAAATAATTTCTCAGATAACAGGAGAAAGTGTGCCCTTACTGCAAGACATGATTAATAAATCTAGAGAGGAGCTGAGGAACATGATGGAATCCCAACATAGGAAACAAATGGAATCCATAAAACAGATGCAAATAGATTTCCAGGACATGAAAAACTCCATTGAAAGTCTACACAGAAGAATGAGCCAGTGTGAGGACAGAATTTCAGATATAGAAGATAAGATTGCAATTAGTGGCCAGGAAAAGAAAAATTGCTTCAAAATTATAAGGGAACAGGAGAAATCAATCCAGCAGCTGCTAGATGATGCAAAAAAGAATAACATAAGACTGATTGGGCTCAATGAAGAAACAGGAGAGAGTGCAGATGACAATAAAATCTCTTCACAGAAATAATGGCAGAAAACTTCCCAAGCAGGGGACAAGAGCTTGACATACAGATAAGTGAGGCATATAGGACTCCAAATAGCCTTGATCAAAAAAAATCTACACATAGGCATATAATTGTTAAGATTCCAGAAAAACAACAGAATAACAAAGTTCTCCAAGCAGTTAGAGAAAAGAAACAAATCACATAGAAAGGAAAGCCCATCAGAATCACAGCAGACTTCTCAACACAAACCATCAAGGCAAGAAGAGCTTGGAGTGACATATTCCAAGCCCTAAAAGAAAGCAGCCTCCAACCCAGATTGATGTGCCCTGCAAAACTGTCTTTCAAAATGAATGGAGAAATAAGATACTTTCATGACAAAGAGCACCTTAGGAACTTCGTGAATACCAAACCAGCACTCCAAACAATTATACACAGTGTCCTAGGAACAGACATTGAGGATCACAACCCCAGGAAGCAAAGCAGAATGAACCCATCTGGCATGACAAGAAATTAAATGTAAAGAGGGAGAACCCAACAAAAAGAAAAAGTCATGGCAATGACAAGTCAATACGTTTCAGTTATAACCAGCAATGTTAATGGTCTCAATTCACCAATCAAAAGAAATAGACTGGCAGAATGGGTCAAGAAGCAAAATCCAACAATATGCTGCATACAAGAAACACACTTCATTCAAAAGGAAACTCATAGACTGAAAGTTAAAGGGTGGAAAACAATACTGCATGTGACAGGAATCCGAAAAAAAGCAGGAGTAGCTATCCTCTTGGCAGATCAAGTAGATTTCAAACCAACACTAATTAAGAGAGACAAAGAAGAACACTACATCCTTGTAAAGGGAAGAATCCAAGAGGAAGAGATGACAATCATAAATATCTATGCACCAAACACTAGTGCACCCAACTATATAAAACAAATACTAACGGACATGAAAAGTCACATATGCACTAATACAATTGTAGTGGGGGACCTCAACACCCCACTGTCACAAATAGATAGATCAACTAGACTAAAAATAAGTAATGAAATACTAGAACTAAATCGAACTCTTGAACAAATGAACTTAGCAGATGTTTACAGAGTCTTCCACCCCACAAAATCAGAATACACATTCTTCTCAGCTGCACATGAGTCATTCTCCAAAACAGACCACATCCTCACACATAGAACATGTTTAAGTAAGTGTAAAGGAATTGAAGTTATCCCCTGTATATTATCAGACCATAGTCCAATGAAATTGGAGATCCATAGCAAAAGAAATTCAAAAAATTTCATAAACACATGGAAATTGAACAACACACTTCTGAATAACCAATGGGTCATAGAGGAAATTAAAGAAGAAATCAGACAGTTCCTTCAATTAAATGACAATGACAATACAACATATCAGAATCTATGGGACACAATGAAAGCAGTCTTAAGAGGGAAATTCATAACAGTGAATATGCACATTAGGAAAACAGAACGACCCCAATTAAACAACCTGATGCTGAACCTCAAGCTTCTAGCAAAAGAAGAGCAGGACAACCCCAAAGCTCATACAAGGGAGGAAATTATAAAGATCAGAGGAGAAATCAGTGCAATGGAGACTAAGAGAACGATACAAAAAAATCAATGAAGCCAAGAGTTGGTTCTTTGAAAGAATCAACAAAATTGACAAACCTTTAGCCAACCTTGTCAGAAAAAGGAAAGAAAAGGCCCAAATCCATGCAATTAGGAATGAAAAGGGTGAAATAACAACAGACCCAACAGAAATCCAGAGGATCATCAATACCTATTTCCAGAACCTATACGCCAATAAGATGGACAACACAGAAGAAATGGACAAATTCCTAGATACATATGAATTACCAAAGTTAAATGAAGAAGACCTAAAAATTCTGAACAACCCAATATCAACCAATGAAATTGAAAACATAATTAAAAACTTATCACCTAAGAAAAGCCTGGGCCCTGATGGCTTCACTGCTGAATTCTACAAGACATTTAGAGAGGAACTGCTGCCACTACTGTTTAAACTCTTCGATGAAATTGAAAAGAAAGCAATACTCCCAAATTCATTCCTGGAAGCAAGCATCACCTTGATCCCCAAAGCAGAGAAAGACCCAATTGAAAAAGAGAACTATAGGCCAATCTCACTAATCAACATAGATGCAAAAATCCTTAATAAGATACTGGCAAACAGAATGCAGAAGATCATCAAGAAGATCATACACCCTGATCAAGTGGGATTCATCCCAGGGATGAAGGGATGGTTCAATATACAAAAATCAATCAATGTAATACACTATATCAATAGAGCCAAGGACAAAAAACATATGATTATCTCCATAGACACAGAAAAAGCATTCGACAAAATCCAACATGCATTTATGATAAAAACCCTACAAAAAATTGGAATAGATGGTCTCTACCTCAAACTGATAGAAGCCATCTATGAAAAACCAACAGCCAATATCATACTAAATGGTCAAAAACTGAAATCCTTCACACTCAAATCAGGAACAAGACAAGGATGTCCACTATCACCACTCTTGTTCAATATAGTTCTGGAAACATTAGCCACAGCAATTAGACAAGAGGAAGAAATAAAAGGAATAAAGATAGGTAACGAAGAAGTCAAATTGTCATTATTTGCAGATGACATGATACTCTATATAGAAGACCCCAAGAACTCCACCAAAAGTCTTCTAGACTTAATAACCAAATTCAGTCAAGTAGCTGGTTACAAAGTCAACACACAAAAATCAATAGCTTTCCTCTACACGAATGACAGACTCACTGAGAGAGAAATAGGGCAAATAATTCCTTTCACAATAGCATCCAAAAAACTGAAATACCTAGGAATCAACCTAGTGAAAGAAATCAAAGACCTCTTCTCTGAAAACTATGGTACTCTGAAAAGAGAGATTGAAGATGATATCAGAAAATGGCCAGACATCCCCTGCTCCTGGGTAGGAAGGATTAATATAGTGAAAATGGCCATACTTCCAAAACTGCTATATAGATTGAATGTAATTCCAATTGTGATCCCAGCAGCATGTTTCATAGATCTTGAGAAAACAATCCAAAACTTCATTTGGAGCAAGAGGAGACCCAGAATAGCAAAAGCAATTCTAGGTAACAGAGACATGGCAGGGGGTATCACAATCCCCAACCTGCAACTCTACTACGAAGCTACTGTGATAAAAACAGCATGGTACTGGCAAAGAAACAGACCTGAGGACCAGCAGAACAGATTAGAAGATGCAGAAACAATGCCAGACACACTCAGCCATCTCATCTTTGATAAAGGAGCCAAACACCCTCACTGGAGGAAAGATAGCCTCTTTAATAAATGGTGCTGGAAAAATTGGGCTTCAACTTGCCAAAGATTAAAACTAGACCTGTATCTCTCACCATGCACTAAACTAAAATCAAAATGAATTAAAGATCTAAATATTAAAATAGAAACTCTAGCCATTTGGAACAGAGGTTAGGTAGAACCCTTGAAGACATCAGTGTAGGAAAAGATTTTATGAACCAAATCTCAGTTGCCCATGAACTAGCACAAACAATCAACAAGTGGGATCTCTTCTTATTAAAAGGCTTCTGCACAGCAAGAGAAATCACCAGCAGTGTGAAAAGACAACCCACAATGTGGGAAAAAGTCTTCACCTGCTCTTCCTCAGACAGAGGTCTATTATCTCGAATCTATAAAGAACTTCAAAAGATCAGACCTCCCAAATTTAAAGACCCAATCCAAAAATGGGCACCTGAAATGAACAGACTTTTCTCACACAAAGAAGTAGAAATAGCAAAAATAAATACATGAGAAAATGTTCAACATCACTGGTCATTCAAGAGATGCAGATGAAAACAACACTGAGATTCCACCTCACCCCAGAAAGAATGGCTGCTCTCATGAAATCAACCAATAACAAATGCTGGCAGGGCTGTGGGGAAAGAGGAACCCTGCTCCACTGCTGGTGGGAGTGTAGACTGGTGCAAGCACTGTGGAAATCAGTATGGATATACCTCAAAGAACTAGGAGTGGAAATCCCATTTGACCCCACTATTCCACTCTGGGGATCTTCCCCGAAGAACTAAAAGAATCATACCACAGTGATATATGTGCACCCATGTTCATAGCAGAGCAGTTTGTAATAGCTAAAACTTGGAAACAGCCCAAATGCCCATCAACTGGAGACTGGATAAAGAAAATGTGGATTTTTTTATAAAATGGAGTACTACTCAGCCATAAAAAATGAGAAATTAGAGACATTTATAGCTAAGTGGATGCACATTGAGGCAATACTCTTAAGTGAAATAAATAGGACACACATGAATAAATACCAAATAGTTTCTCTGGTGTGAGAAACTGAAAGTGTAAATAAGGACTAAATTTATAATAGGTCATGTGAAATAGGAAGAAAAGGGGCAAAGGGCAAGGAAGTGGGAGGGCTAGGGGAAAGAATAGAAGGGAATGGGATTAATATGAGAAAATGGAAAAATAGAACAAAATTTTTGTAAATAGAGAGGGCTGGAGGGGTTGAAGGGAGGGCTGGGCAAGGGTGAAAAACAAGATCCAAGAGAGACTAGGTAAAGGTGCAAATTTCCAATGATGAATGTCATTATATTGTATACCTAAAATGTACCAATGATTAGAATAAATAATCGATAATGTAAAATAGGAATAAAAGGTCCAAAAGGGTAGGGGTAGTGGGAGGGGTCAGGGGAAAGGAAAGAAGGGAAAGGAAAAAATGCTGAGAAATGGAAAAAATGGAAATAAAGTCTTTGTAAATAGGGAAGGGTGGAGGCAGTGAAGGGAGGGCTAGGAATGGGGAAAAAATAAGAACCAAGATGCATTATATAAAGGTACAATTCCCAATGAGAAATGTAATTGTGTTGTATACCTACAATGTACCAATAAAAGAATTTAATACAAAAAAAATATTTTTACCCATGGTTGGTTAAGTCTACGGGTGCAAAACCCACAAATAAGAGGACTGAGAGTATCTTCTATTACATTTATTTTAAAGGATTTTTATTGCCCTAGGAATGGATTGGTATCAATTATATTTAAGTAATTCAGAATTTAGTTATGAAGAAGCAGGCGTGTAGGGGAAATTGCCACTCTGACTACATACCTGTCTTCCAGGAAAGCACATGGGAAAGGTACATACTCTTAAGAGAGAATGTTAGTAAAGAGCAAAATAAAAGATAGATAATAGGAAATTGGGACATATATCTTTGAAAGCGGGAAGGAGACCAAGAGATGTAGGGAGGGGTGGGGAAGAGAGAAAGGAAGAAGAAAGAATTGAGATGTGTTATGTATATGTACCAAATTGGAATTAGCAAGACAGCTATTGTGATTATTGTATGAAAAGAACTTTGAATGTAAACTTGTTTAAGCTTTAGACAAAGAGAATGCTGACTGCATAGTCAGTAACTGTAAGTAGGATAATAGGCTTCAGTAAGCAATCAGATTTCCAGAAGATAATTAAACATTCTGGTTCAGATGGAGGAAGAATTAGAAGTTTGATCTTGCCTTGTTTCACAAATGACATTTAAGATAGAGAAATAGGGCCGGGGATTTAGCTCAGTGGTTCCGCTGCCTCCCTTGCAAGTGCAAGGACCTGAGTTTGATCCCTGGTACCAAAAAAAAAAAAAAAAAAGACAGAGAAATGAGATGGCCAGGAAGAGGGCTGAATATTCAAAAATTATTGAAGGTGTAAGGGTGTAAGGAAGTTAAAAAGGTAGAAAAATAAAGTTCATATGATTAATTTTTGCAATGGAGAGAAATAGACACCAGAAGGGATAGTTAGAACAGTCACAGGTCTTTAACACAAATCAAAGTAAAATTGCCCAATTCTTTTAGGAGAAAATGAAGTAAGGTCATATAGAGAGTACCATCTTCTCATTGTAAAGGATCCAGGATCGAATTCTTTTTCCAAGTCCTTGCTCATATTTTTCCTACTCCATTGAGTACTATAATAAAAGAGAATACAAAAGAACCCATTTAATAATCCATTCCATGCTGTCCATTAAAGAAAAGGTGTGGTTACTTGTACAATAGACACAGAGGTAGTATGTGTCTAGATAACCCTCTCTGGGAAGACCTTGAAGTCTCCTGCTCAGTTTCTCCCTGAAGCTCCCAGCCTGTCCGGGAGGTCACATCCTTCCAGGTGCTGATTCAGCCACTCACATGCTCTTGGGTTCTAACCCTTCCCCAGGTGTCTACTTCACAGTTTGAGTCTGTAGAAAGTACATCATTCCTCTAATTGACACACAGGTTTTCTTATTTGTGAAAGTAGGATAATAATGCAAAGCATGGATATGAAGAATGCATTTTAAATAATGTATGTTAAAAGATTAGTGTGGTGCCTGGTTCACAGCAGGTGTACAGTAATTGTCAACTCCATTTCCTTCCAACAATAGCAAAGCAAGAAAAAGACTATAATTTATGAATTCCATAAATATATTCCTGGGGGGAAAAACAGCAAAGTTGGGAGATTTTGAAAAAAATTGACTTGTTTGTTCATGTCATGTGTTGTTTGTAATGGAACAAAGTTTTCTGGATGTTAGTTTATAAAACTCATTAATGAAATAAGCAGAAAAATCATAGTTGGGCTATGTGTGTATGTGTGTGTGTGTGTGTGTGTGTGGGGTCTGAAGTAACATTTGTTGGAGCTGTAGTAAGGATAATGGTCTCTTGGGCTGGGGATTTAGCTCAGCAGTTCTGCTGCCTGCCTTGCAAGCACAAGGTCCCGAGTTTGATCTCTACCAAAAAAAAAAAAAAGAATAATAGTTTCTCACACCCAAAATGAATCTATAAACTTTCCTTCACATTTGGATATTACAGAAAGAAATCTCCATTGATAGTCTAAGACAGGTTGTACCAGCTACTGAATAGTAAGATTGGCTGGAGAGAAGAAGAATTATGATGGAGAATATGAGGAGGTAAACTCAAGGAGGGGACTTGGTAACTGTAAGAGTATAATAAAATGCATTGAGTTATAAAATTCAGCATCAAATTTTCATATAGCCTGTAATACTGTAAAATGTCTTCTCTGTAGTTCTTCACATTCCTGACATCAGTGGAATAAGCTTTGCTAACTGGATGAAAAATCTTGGCAGCTATGCTCTTGTAATGACACAGGTCAAGTCATGAGCTCTCAAAGTGCAAGATTGGCCTTACCTTGGAAATCATTGTACCTGCTATAACTTCAAGTTTCCAGGCACCTTGGAATCCATTCATGGCACTTAGGAAATCTTGAGGAGTAGGTGCTCTAGTTTTTATCTCTAGTATGAAATGGTATTTCAGCCTATAGCTCCTAAGGAGTGAAGCTGGTGTCAAAGATTTAATGCCTTTTCACATTAGTGATGTCAGCACAAAATGGCCATCTTCTCTGAATAATTTATCTTCCCACTGCATAATTTTCTTATCTTTTTTTCTACATTTTGGCTTTTTACTGTAGATGAGGAGGTAAATGGCTGTTAGTCTCTGACAAAACCTGTGGCGCATCCTTCCCATCAATCAATTAAAAAACACTTACCTTACATTCAACATGATTTATTTCTTGTTAATACAATTGTCTCACTATATCCTTCTATTATTATACCCTTAATTCCATTAGCCATTCACTTAATGCTCACTTTAAAGCTGACCCCCAAAGAGCTTGGAAGAGAGGGAAGTCCGTCTAATAGTGGCATTGCCAATAAAACTCTGGAAGCTCTTCTACTAAAGCCTTGTAGGTCACAGAAAAGATAGGTCACAGAATGTATCCTGCTTGAGAAGAGTAGAGCAATCTCCCATTTATTTGTTCTGATGGATACTGCCTGATGGCTTAAAAATCTTTAAGAGCTCTTATCTTAAAAGTCAACACAATAGGTCCACCAAGCACAATCCTATACATTGCAAGGGACGGCTGCCACTCTACCAGGCATTCCTTAAATACATTTCAAAGGGAGGAATAAAGGAAAAACCATTTATAGTTTGAAGATTAATGGCTCACTTGTTTTGGGGTGGGGCAAAAGGTTAACCTCTTAAACAGTTAAGTGACACAAAGAAATTGCAGTATTATTTCTCATAGTGGTAGTTACATGTTCTCTGGCCAATTTCCTCCATTTGGGTTGAATTCCGAAAGCTATAAAAAGAAATCCTTAGAGTGCACTTCTAAAATTATACATGAACAGATGCATAAGGACATATGCTTTCTTTCTGAAATTGAAATGTATAGATGTCTTCACACAATATGAAAGCAAATATATTTCCATACCAGTGCATAATGCCTCAGATCATATGTAGCAGATACTTGGTAACCTATTAGCCATTTCAGTTTCCTTGACAGAGACATAGCTTAATCAGGAGTTCACCCTTAGGAGACAGGAATCCCATCCACAGATTAGGGAAATCTGGTCAATGAAACCAGTACCATAATATGGAATCATAGTCCTTGCTGGTCATTGAAGTTTGGGCTGGCTTCTGGGACAGGATTGCTCATTGCTAAAAGTAACTGAATATGAATGTGGTTAAGACTCAGTGGTAGTTGAAGGTTTGATCTACACCTTGTATCCCTGGGGAGAGGTAGCAGTGGACAAATCCAACATCCTGGGACAACAGAGTCTGAGGACAGAAGGTATTTCACGGTAACATAACATCCCTGGGATTCATCAAACTGAGACTACCCTACTCCAGAACTTTTTACTCCATGAAATAATACACACAATCATTGTTTATGCCAGTTGTCTGTTAATGACAGCTGGAGGCATCCTTGCTGATATTCCTTAAATACTTCTTAAAATCAGACTTCCATATTTTTGCTAATTATTTTTCCCCAAAGCTATAACTATTCACAGTTTTACCAGCAGTTTGTGAGAAAAACTAATTCCCCAAAGGGTTACCAGCACTAAAGTTCACTTTTGCCAACTTGACTAACATAATTTGCTAACTCTGTTTTACTCCAGTTTGGGTCTTCCTCTCTGGTGGTGAGAAGGTTTTGTTTGCTGACCATTTGTATTTGCCCCCCGAGAAAGAGCACACCCTGACCGCTGTCTTTTTGTAGTTGTTGTGTGGCTTGTCTTTTACTTGTAAAATCCTGAGTTCTTTATATCATACAGATAGCAACTCTTTATCATTTACATTGTAATATTGTCATAAAAACAATTCTTTGTCTTTGGGTATTCGTACTTTTTAAATACAAATTTTAAATTGGCAAATATTTCCATATTTGTCCAGTTTCTAGGTTTACAGTTAAGAATTTTGTTCTACTCTACCCTCACCTTCATCTGTACTGTACAAATAAGACTATTTCTTACTTTAAAATCATAGTTTATTTTTTTTTAAATCCTACTATAGGTAAAAAGCCATTAAATTATGTACATGCAATATCCAGACTGATTTGACTTTTCATTTCTACTTTAGATCTTTTGCCACATAGATTGATTTGGTTTAAACTGTGCAGGCAAGCCTTTTAGATAGTGATAATAGCCAGCTGCAGCATGTGTGCTGTGGTTCATTACCGCTGCTAGCTGTTCAGGAGCAGCTTGTCTGGTTTCAGGCTTTTTAGTTAATAATTATTTTGTAAAGTAGCTTCTTGTGAACTACTTACGCCAAAGGTAGTAGAATCACTCTGTGCTTGTTTGTACTATACATTTTGTCTTTCATCTTTCTCTTATGGTACTTTCTCTATAGTATGTTAAGAAATTTTTATCTCCTATAATGTACTTTTTCTCTTTAGGTAAATGTCTTGATTTATTAAGCTATATATATATAAAGCTATATTAAGATATATATATATTAAGGTATATGTCTCTATACATACATATAGAGATATATAGCCTATAGAAGCAGAAAGTACAATATTACATCACTATATTTCACATTCAAAATTTTAGTAAGTGTAGGTTTCATTTTACATATTTTTTATTATAATAGAATATTTTATATGAATTTAAGAGGAATATTATTATGTATTTTATCACAACTTAAGAGGCAATCTAATTTTATGGACTAAAAATGTTCTACTTGGTGAAAATAAGTCTATGTAACTAATACGAACAAACAGAAAATAAATATCAATACATAAAACATATGTATGTTTTGGACTGCTTTTTCCTCTTTCTTTACTAGTCTCCCCACCAATTTTTCAGCTTTTTAGGAGATTCCTGGTTACCTTATATTCAAACTGCACAGAAAATCACCTTTAGATAAAAAATAAAAACTTAATAAGAGCATTTCTAAAGCTAGAAATAGTACATGTGCACAATAGATTGAAAATATGGAGAAAAATAATTTTTCATCCCTGTCACTTGACAGATATATGCAAACCAAAATATTTTGTTTTCATCCAAATAAGGCACTTAATCCAAATTTATTATACAGGCTAATCTCTGACTGAAAATTATGTCAAATAAATGGTGTGTCTGTCTGAAGTCAAAATGTCAAAATATAACTTATTTTAGTCCATTTATTTGACTTGGTTTGGTATGATAAAGTTATTATACCAAAAAGTAAAAAGAATCCTAATCCAAAAAGTGGTCTAATATTAGAACCACTGAAGACAAGTTGTTAACTGAATAGTTATTATGAGAAGATATTCTGTATTTCCCTAGATTTTTAAATTTAATTATTTTATATTTCACACTTGTGTGAAACACAGAAACTTATTTTTATAGACATCATAAGGGAAAATTCAACTCAGTTTTATTCAGAGGGATAGCATTTGAATTAATATCACTTTTTAAATATTCTATTTATTTTAAATATTACTTTTTCATGGTTATTTCTATATTTATATTCTCAGTTCCTTTCCATAGATGTATTTTGTCTACTCATACACCCAAATCATATTTGTTTTTCCCAACTTTATTGGCATATAATTGACAAATAAAATGGAATATTTTTATGATATATATGAAGTTGCTTAATAATCATTGCACAATTTGGTACATGTATCACTTTCCTGACTTCATTTAGTTTTATATATTTTTGTCTCTTGTAACTTACTGAGCTTTAAGACAGTTGTTTTGAATTCTTTTCGGGTAATTCATATGTCTCCATTTTATGGCCAGTCACTGTATTTTTCCTTTGGTGGTGTCATTTTTCCCTTGTTCATTGGTGATTCTGATGACCTTGTGTTGGTTGGTATCTGCTCGTGTGAAGACACAGACATCTCCTATAGATTGGCTTCAGCAAGGAAAGTCCTTTACATGTCAGGCATCAAGAGATTCCTGTGGGTCCTCTGCAGGTTTGATTTGTTTTTGGAGGGGCTTTCTAATGGAGTCCTCAGGGAGTCTGGCTGGCATCCTTGTCTGTGGAGGCAGGCCTGGAACCTGGGTCTACGGGTATGAGTTTCTTGCAAGGATCCACTGAGGTAACCCTGAGATGCCTGGATTGGCAGGTTCAGGCCTGGAGCATGGATCCCTAGAGGTGGGTCTGGTGCTGGGGTAAGCCTGGAACCTCACTCCATGCATGAGACTCTGATTGTTGGGTTTGTAGGGGCTGCTTGAAGGCTAGACCCATGATGGTGGGCCAGAAGCCTGGATCCACGGGAACCACCCCAATGCTGGATCTACTAGAGTGAATTTGGACCTTGAATTTGCTGGATCCTAGGTGTGTGGGTGTTGACCTTGAGCCTGGAACTATAGGGGCTGGCCTGGTATTGGGGCATGCCTGCACCGTGGTACCTGGAGCTATGGAGGTACCCAAGGGCAGCCTAGAGTCCGGGTCTGTGGGCCTAGGCTTGAGCCTGTGCCCATGAGCTTAGGCCAGGAAGCTGGCATTATGGTAGACCTAGAGCCTGAGCCCAAGGGTCTAGGTGGAGCCTAGGGCTGCTGGGGCTGAATGATGCTGGGGTTCACATGGGTCTAGGTCAAGGTTCTGTGGTGTACCCAGATTCTCACTTCATTCTGGTTCTTCCATGTGGAGGGAATCTCCGCACTGATATTCCCAGGCTTGGAAGAGGAACTGTGGAGTAATATGAAGTTGTCTTTCCTACCCTTTTAATTGTGACTTTTCTTATTTCTTTGATCCATGTGAGTGCTGTAATCTGCAACCTGAATTCCTTGGCTCTGATGAAGGTATTTTCATGTGTGGATGGTTGCTCAAGTTGATGGTTCTGAAAGGGGACAAGGGCTAGAAATTTGTATTCTACCAGCTTCCTGACATCAATCTCAGGATTTTCTTTTATTAAATGGATATAATAATATCCATCATATAGAATAATAATGATTATCAAATGAGGATAAAATACATAAAACATCCCAAACATTGTGAACCTTGTGTAAGGGTATTTCAGGTATTCTTTCCCCTCTCTTTCCTTCTTGTAGTAGGAGGCACTGGCCATATATTGCATGAGCTGTAGTTGAAATATCCATTGGGCTCTCTCTTCCAATTGGTAAGTCATTATCAAACCATTTTAGTAACACGGCAAAAGGTAGACGGAACATGTGGATAATGTTACAGTGGTAAGATAGCTAAATAAAAGCTAAATAAAAGACTGTTCACTACAGTGAAGACCATTCTAATCAAAGTCCTAAAGGGACTGCACCCCATTCTCTCACCATTCAGTCAGCTGAGAATCTAGGTTAGGACAGTAATGAATCTCTATAGCCACAGGCACAGACTCTTGGCCACAGGAGGCATCTGCTATATATTTGTTGCTTCATTGATTCTAAGAAGAAAGGACAAGATAGTGACCATTTTGAATGTAGGGATAAAAATCAATTTTCCAATTTTAATAATAAAATTATGAGAAGTCATTCAGTTTTTACTTTTCTTGTAATTTTCTATCACAATAATCTTTGTTTAGACTAACCAGAACCTATATACACAGAATAATTAAATTTACCATCTAAGAATCTGGATGTGCTACATTGAATGTAAATTTTTTACTTTAAATGGTCAAAGACTACATCTGGGTATCATAAGGAAACTTATACCATTAGTGATCATACGTTTAATTTCTTCAATGTACCAAATACATTAAAAGTTAAAGTATAAAAGGATAATATCACCAAAGGAGAAAACATACAGTACAGTATCTAACCCTAAAGAAATAAAGAAACTGAGGTTGAAGAATTACCTTAAAACAATTAAAACAACCTTCTTAAAGCTCAGTGAACTACATGAATTCAAAAGTCAAGTGCAAAAATTTATTTAAAAAACTCTCAGAGCAGATTTACTATTGATAATAAAGCTAAGAACATTTTGCCATTTATTTATTTATTTATTTTTTGGTACTGGGGATCAAACTCGGGACCTTATAAGGCAGGCAGCGGAACCACTGAGCTAAATCCCCAGCCCTGCCATTTATTTATTTATTTATTTATTTTTTCTGTTTCTCTTGAATATATATATTTATTGGTACATTTTAGGTAAAAAATACATTTACATTTATCATTGGGTGTTTGTACCAGAACATGATGCATCTTAGTTTTTATTTTTTCTCCCATTGCCTGTGCACCCTTCACCCCCTCCACCCTTCCCTATCTACACAGAGTTTGATTCCAATTTTTTTTTCTCATAATTTTTTTCTTTCCCTTCTTCCCTTTCCCCTTTCCCTTCCACCATCCCCAAACCCTTGGACCTTTTCTTATTTCAAATTATCAATTATTCATTTTAATCATTTTCATCCTTATTTACACTTTCAATTTCTCACACTAGAGAAACTATTCGGTATTTACACATGTGTGTCCTATCTATTTTACTTAAGAGTATGGCTTCAATATGCATCCATTTAGCTATAAATGTCTCTAGTTTCTCATTCTTTACAGCTGGGTAGTACTCCATTTTATAAAAAAACCACATCTTCTTTACCCAGTTTCCAGTCAATGGGCAGTTAGGCTGTTTCCAAGCTTTAGCTATTACAAAGTGTGCTGCTATAAACAAAGGTGCACATATATCACTGTGGTATGATTCTTTTAATTCTTTGGGGAAGATTCCCAGTAGGGGAATAGCTGGGTCAAATGGGACCTGTAGTCCTAGTTCTTTTTTTTTTTTTTGGGTACCGGAGATCGAACTTGGAGCTCGCGCTTGTTAGGCAGGCACCAGAACCACTGAGCTAAATCCCCAGCCATTAGTCCTAGTTCTTTGAGGTATCGCCATACTGATTTCCACAGTGGTTGCACCAATCTACATTCCCACCAACAATGGAGAAGGGTTCCTTTCTCTCTACATCCCTGCCAGCATTTGCTATTGGTTGATTTCTTGATAGCAGCCATTCTTTGTGGGGTGAGGTGGAATCTCAGTGTTGTTTTCATCTGCATCTCTCTATTGACCAGTGATGTTGAACAATTTTTCATATATTTACTTACTGTTTTTACTTCTTTGTCTGAGAAATGTCTGTTCATTTCGGATGCCCATTTTTGAATTGGGTCTTTGAATTTGGGAGGTCTGATTTTTTTCAGTTCTTTATATATTCTTGATAGTAGACCTTTGTCTGAGCTACAGCTGCTAAATATTTCTTCTCACATTGTAGGTTGTCTCTTAGCTCTGTTGGTAGTTTCTCTTGCAGTGCAGAAGCTTTTTAATAAGATGAGATCCCAGTTGTTGATTCTTTGTGCTAGTTCCCATGCTACTGATTTGTTCATAAAGTCTTTTCCTATGCCAATGTCATCAAGAGTTCTACCTAACTTATCTTCCAGCAAGTTTAGTGTTTCTGACTTAATATTTAGATCTGTAATCCACTTCAATCTTAGTTTAGTGTGTGGTGATAGGTATGGGTCTAGTTTTAATTTCTGACAGGTTGAAATCCAGTTTTTCCAACACCATTTATTAAATAGGCTATCTTTCCTCCAATGAGGGTGGTTGGCTCCTTTGTCAAAGATGAGGTGACTGAGTATGTCTGGAGTTGTTTCTGCATCTTCTAATCTGTTCTATTGATCTTTGGGTCTGTTTCTTTGCCAGTGCCATGCTGTTTTTATCACAGTAGCTTTGTAGTATAGTTTCAAGTTGGGGATTGTGATGCCCCCAGCCATGTCTCTGTTGCCTAGAATTGCTTTTGCTATTCTAGGTCTCTTCTGGTTCCAAATGAATTTTTGGATTGTTTTCTCTAGTTCTGTGAAGTATACTGTTGGAATTTCAATTGGCATTGCATTGAATCTATATAGTAGTTTTGGAAGTATGGCCATTTTCACTATATTGGTTCTTCCTACCCAGGAACAAAGGATATCTTTCCATTTTCTTATATCCTCTTCAATCTCCTTCAGAGTGTTGTAGTTTTCAGTGTAGAGGTCTTTTGCTTCCTTTGTTAGATTGATTCATAGACATTTCATTTTTTAGATGCTATTGTAAAAGGAATTATTTCCCGAATTTCTCTCTCAATGGGTCTGCTATTTGCGTATAAAAAGGCTATTGTTTTTTGAGTGTTAACCTTGTATCCAGCTATTCTACTGAATCTGTCAATTAGGTCTAGAAGACTTTTGACTGAGTTTTTTGAGTCTTCTATGTAAAGTATCATATCAGCAAATAATGACAGTTTCACTTCTTCCTTTCCTATCTTTATTCCTTTCATTTCTTTCTCTTGTCTAATTGCTATGGCTAATGTTTCCAGAACAATATTGACCAGGACTGGTGATAGTGGACATCCTTGTCTTGTTCCTGACTTTAGTGTGAAAGTTTTCAGTTTTTGACCATTTAGTATGATGTTGGCTGTTGGTTTTTCATAGATAGCCTTAATCAGGTTGAGATAAAGACCTCCTATTCCAATTTTCTGTAGCGTTTTTATCATGAATGGGTGTTGGATGTTGTCAAATGCTTTTTCTGCATCTATTGAGATGATCATGTGGTTTTTGTCCTTGACTCTGTTAATATAGTGTATTACATTTATTGATTTATGGATGTTGAACCATCCTTGCATCCTTGGGATAAATCCAACTTGGTCAGGGTGTATGATCTTGATGACACTCTGTATTCTGTTTGCCAGTATCTTGTTGAGGATTTTTGCATCTATGTTCATTAGAGAGATTGGTCTGTAGTTCTCATTTTGGGTTGAATCTTTCCCTGGTTTTGGAATCAAAGTAACACTTGCTTCCAGGAATGAATTTGGAAGCCTTGCTTCCCTTTCAATTTCCTTGATGAGTTTAAGGAGTAATGATGATAGTTCTTCTTTATATGTCTTGTAGAATTCAGCAGTGAAGCCATCAGGACCTGGGCTTTTCTTTGTTGGTAAGTTTTTTATTACATTTTCAATTTCACTCATTGTAATTGGGGTGTTTAGAATTTCTATATCTTCTTCATTTAATTTTGGCAATTCATATGTATCTAGGAATCTGTCCATTTCTTCTGTGTGTTCCATTTTATTAGTGTACAGGTTCTCAAAGTAGGTATTAATGATTCTCTGGATTTCTGCTGGATTTGTTGTGGTTTCACCTTTTTCATTCTTAATTGCATGTATTTGAGCCTTTTGTTTCCTTTTTTGATAAGGTTGGCTAAAGGTTTATCAATTTTATTTATTCTTTCAAAAAACCAACTCTTTGATTCATTGATTTTTTTGTATCATTCTCTTAGTCTCCATTGCATTTATTTCTGCTTGGATCTTTATAATTTCCTTTCTTGTATGAGCTTTGGGTTTGTTATGCTCTTCTTTTTCTAGGAGCTTGAGATTCTACGTTAAGTTATTTAACTGAGTTCTCTCTGTTGTCCTAACATGGACATTCACTGCTATGAATTTCCTGCATAGAACTGCTTTCATTGTGTCCCACAGATTCCTGTATGTTGTGCTGGCATTTTCATTTACTTGTAGAAACTGTCTGATTTCTTCTTTAATTTCCTCTGTTACCCATTAGTTGTTCAGGAGGGTGTTGTTCAATTTCCATGTGTTTGTGGGTGTTTTGCGGTTTCTTATGTTATTGATCTCCAATTTTATTCCACTATGGTCTGATAATATACAGGGGATAACTTCTATTCTTTTACATTTACTTAGATATGTCCTATGAGCTAGCATGTGATCTATTTTGGAGAATAACCCATGTGCAGCTGAAAAGAATATGTATTCTGATTTTGTGGGGTCGAACATTCTGTAAATATCTTTTAAGTCCATTTGTTCAATAGCTTTGTTTAGTTGTAGAATTTCATTGTTAATTTTTTTCCTAGTTGATCTGTCTATTTGTGAGAGAGGGGCATTGAGGTCCCCCACTACAATTGTATTAGTGCTTATTTGGTTTTTCATGTCCATTAATATTTGTTTTGTATAGTTGGGGGGCATTTGTATTTGGTGCATATATATTTAGGATTGTCATCTCTTCCTCTTGGATTGCTCCTTTCACAAGGATGTAGTGACCATCTTTGTCTCTCTTAATTAGCTTTGGTTTGAAATCTACTTTGTCTGCAAATAAGATGGCTACGCCTACTTTTTTTGGGTTCCTGTTGTGTGGAGAACTGTTTTCCATCCTTTTACTTTCAGTCTATGGATTTCCTTTTGAGTTAGGTGTGTTTCTTGTATACAGCATATTGCTGGGTTTTGCTTCTTAATCGATTCTGCCAGTCTATTTCTTTTGATTGGTGAATTGAGGCCATTAACATTGATAGTTATAATTGACAGATATTGACTCATCCTTGTCATGATGTTTTACTGTTGTTGGCTCTTTTCTTATTTTCCCCCCTTTTGCTTTAGTGTCTTACCTTGCATGGTGCCTTCTCTCTGTTGGGCCTCATGGAGTTGTGACCTTCATTGTCTTTTTCTAGGATATTGCTTAAAATTGTTTGGAGTGCTGGTTTGGTGTTCATGAAGTTTCTCAGGTGTTCTTTGTTATGGAAGTATCTAATTTCCCCATTGATTTTAAAAGATAATTTTGCTGGATACAACAGTCTAGGTTGGAAGTTTTTTGTTTTAGGGCTTGAAATACTTCATTCCAGGCTCTCCTTGATTTGAGGGTTTGTGTTGACAAATCTGCTGCGATTCTGATGGGTTTTCCTCTGTAAGTGATTTGTTTCTTTTCTCTAACTGCCTGTAGAATTTTGTTTTTCTGTTGGGTTTCTGGGAACTTGACTATTATATGTCTAGGTGTAGATTTTTTTGGTCATGGCTGGATGGAGTTCTATATGCCTCACTTATCTGTATGTCCAACTCTCTACCTCTGTCTGGGAAGTTATTTACTATTATTTCTGTGAACAGTTTTTTTTATGTCCGTTGTACTTTCTCCTGTTTTTTCATGGACTCCTATGAGTATTATGCTATTCTTCTTTTCATCATCTAGCAGCTGTTGGATTGATTTCTCTTAGTCCCTTACTATCTTTAAGAAATCTCTGTTTTCATGGTCCTTAACTGCAAACCTGTCTTCTATATCTGATACTCTGTCTTCAGATTCTCTTAGTCTGCTCTGCATGCTTTCAATGGGGTTTTTAATCTTCTGAATATCTGTTTGAATCTCTTTCATGGATTCCATTTCTTTCTTATGTTGAGTGGTCATGTTTTCCATTTCTTTCTCATGCTGGGCATTCATGGCTTCCAGCATGCTTCTGATCTCATCTATTTTCTTATCTGTTTCTGCTCTAGAGCTTCTAATTATGTCTTTCACTCTGCTCACCATGTCTGTATTTATCTGGAAGATTATTTCTGTTTTGAAATTTTCTAGAGCCTCATACATCTTCTTTGTTACTTCTTGTGCTATCAGTTCAGGGTGTCCAAGTGGTTGCTTATCAGAGTTTTCCACCTCATTTCCCCCAGAATTTCCTTTTTGTCCTGCCATTTATTTTTTTAAAAGTAATATTCTGAGTAGTGACAAGAATTAAAATTGGTGACTTCCTGGCTGAAATAGGTTTTCCTGCTACATGATAAAACTGACATTGTACCCCATTTAGAATGCATATATAAAATATTTTAGGAATATGTTGCGCAGTTGCTTCCTTTTTCAAACCTTTAAATGAACTTGATGTCTATTTTTCTAAGTGGTAGGAAATTTGGATCTAAAGTGAAAACAATATGATTGTTGTAAACTCTCTCCTTTCCTTCCTTCCTTCCTTCCTTCCTTCCTTCCTTCCTTCCTTCCTTCCTTCCTTCCTTCTTTCCCTCCCTTCCTCCCTCCCTTCCTTCTTTCTTTCTTTCTTTCTTTCTTTCTTTCTTTCTTTCTTTCTTTCTTTCTTTCTTTCTTTCTCTCTTTCTTTCTTTCTTTGTTTCTTTCTTCCTAAAGCCTCTGAATAAGTCAAATGCTGACCTTTGCCCAAAACCCAGGATTTGTGGGAACTGATATGCACTGCATGGGTCCTGTGGTGACACGGGTGTGACAAGAAGCAGAGATCCTCATGCACTGGTTGTTTTTCAGTCTCTATTTGCCAGCCTCTGGAGGGCTTGGATGTCAGCTTCATCTATTCTTAACATGAGGTGCAGTAGGTGTTGCTTCCTCAGCAAAGTTTTTCCCTCAGCCTGCCTTCATCAACCCACCTGCATCTCTTTTCTATTCTTGGGGTTTTGTGGATGGTTAACTGCTTGACTTCTGTGAAGGCAATTGATTCCTACTGACAAAGTGACTGAATGCCTGAGAACACCCTGTTGGCCACTGCGTTAAATTGGCCATTCCCTTCCTTTGTTTCATTGCTAGAATTGTGAGGCTTTATGGATCTGGAATAACAGGGATGGCAGAACTGGGGACCTGCCAGCCTCTCACTAATGGCCCTGCCTCTGCTCACTCTCCAGATCCCTCCCAGGAAAGCCCCGAGGCTCAGCCTGGGAGAGCCCTGCAGAATGAGGCTTCCACTGGGAGAGTGAATTCTGAGTGGTGGCCATGCAGAGGCTTTAAATGGTGCCAATTTGTGAGGAATTGTCTGGGAGCTCCACTAATTGCACCTTCTCTTTCAGTGAACAATGATGATTACCCTAGGTGCACCCCAGAGCTACTTCCCTGAGACTTTGTCCAGGGGCTCATTTCCACCACTTCATTCATGGTGGCTGCTCACTCAGCCTCTCCAAACCCATCATCTTCCTGAGCGGAGATTATGTCTCAGGTTCATGCTGACCTGCTTTGAAAATGAGAGGAGAAACAGAAGTACAGCTGAAAACGGAAAGAAAATCACTCAGATGTCTTTTGACCTAAAAGATGCTATAAAGACTTATGTTGTTATTATTCCCAAGGCTTAAAACAGCCTCACTGTCACCATGCTGAGTAAATGGCCCTCAAGATCCCTGCATGGTTTTGTGGCACCATTCTGCACCACATCCATGTGGAAAGATGTGCAGTGGCCCAGCCCTGCTGGCTTCAACAGAGAGCTATTTATGGAAATGTTCTGTGAAAGGAGAGAACTCTGGGATTATCCATTGTTCCAAATGGCCCCCTTGGCAAGTCAGAAACAAATGGAATCCAAATTAAGTTTTATATTATCATCGGTGGTATTTATGCAATTCAGTGTGGAAATGTTGGAAACTGATCCCTATGGTCGATTCTGGCTCTAGGCATGCTGTGTAGGCAATAGTCAATTATTTTCTCATTAAATACAATGTTAGCTTTTTGTTTCGTTGATGCCCAGAATGCAGGGAGGCAGCAGAAATGTAATAAAGGCTCTGGGGAGATGAATAGAAGGATGCAAAACTCTCACCCTCTGCTTTTATTCCATTGGCAGCAATAGATTCCTCTTAGACCCTTACAACAGGAATGGGATCAGAGCTATAATAAGAGATAAATAGTGTTTTCATGGGGAAAGGTCAAGATATATAGAGATGAAAAAAGTCAAGAATTAAGTTTTTTTTAACTATAGGAATCATTTTTAAAAGATAATTTAAGCCTGAAAAAATGTAACAAGTGAATTAAATAGAAAAGGCTCTCATTCATTTATTCAACAAGTATTTATTGAATGTCCCACTGTGTGCCAGGCACTAGATTATATTATAAGACTTGATCTTTGACCTTGAGGAATATATGCTCTGAGCAGATGAACTTCAAATGAGTGGCAAGCAATTAGCATCCTCTGTTTCTCTTCCTCTCTCCTTCCCTCTCTTCCTCTCTCTCTCCCTTCAGGCATGATATTGGAAACTAAATAAATAGATGCAGGTAGAAATTTTAACATTTCCACCCCCAACCTCTATCCTCTCACCTTCCCATGACCTAGCCCACATAGGTTAAACAGTACAACAGAGGCTTTGTGCCTGAGTCGCTGTCTCAGGACCCCACAGCCCTCTGCTCTGAGCTGGCAATCTGTGCTGGCGTTAGCTGCAGGTGGAGCTCCTCTCTGCTCCGGGTTCTAGCAGGTACTATTGAATTTTTGTGTCTTGAAACTGGTTATTCTACTTTGTTTTGCTTTGCTTCTTCTTTTAAAAAATCAACTCTACTGGCCTCTGAACTTTTACTTTTGTCAGGCTACTGTTATTAGAAATGCAATTGGGGCCGGGGATTTAGCTCAGTGGTTCCACCGCCTGCTTTGCAAGTGCAAGGACCCGAGTTCAATCCCAGGTACAGAAAAAAAAAAAAAAAGAAATGCAGTTGGATGAAGGGTACAGGAAATTCATTTAGTTTACACAATAAGAAGTTCGGGATAAGTTGCTCAGGGTTGGTTTGATTCTTTAGTAATGCCATTGGGCCCTGAGCTGTCTCCAGATTTTGCTCTGCTTTCTATGCATTTTTAAAAGAGAATATTATCAATACAGAATGATGGGGTTGATTTTAGGAAATTGGTACATGTCTTTAGCAACTTAACATATCTTGAATATTTTAATTTTATTACTACCCTCTTGTATTCCTCCCTCTTCCTATAAAACCCTTCCCTATCTCCAAAAGTCTACCTCTAGTTTCCTGTCATCTCTCCTTTATTAGTTAATTATTCATTTAGATTTCTTATAGAAGAGAAACTATGTTATATTTAACTTCTGGATCTGGCTTATTTCACTTATCATGATGGTCTACAATTTCATCCATTTTCTGCAAATTACAGTATTTTATGCTTCTTTATGGGTGAATAATGTTTCATTGGGTATATATACCACATTTTCTTTATCCTTTTATCTGTTGACAGATCTATAGATCCTATAGGTTGCTGGGAATGTAAACTAGAAAAAGCACTAAGGAAATCAGTATGGAGAGTCCTCAAAAAACTGATAAAAGAAAGTTCATTGGATCCAACTATGCCTCTCCTGGGCATATTTCTGAAAGAACTAAAGACAGCATACTTTAGTGATATACACATACCCATGTTTACAGCTGCACACTTCTTAGTATTCTTTTATCCTATTGATTGTTGTCTCATGATTACCATGTATTCTAATGTTCTGTAGGGTTTTTTTTTTTGCTTAAATTCTTTCATTGGTACAATTTAGGTATACAAATTCTGTAGGGTTTTTACCATAAATAGGTATTGGACCTTGTCAAATGCTTTTTCTGCATCTATTGAGATGATCATATGGGTTTTTTTGTGCTTGGCTTTGTTATTATAGTGTATAGCATTTGTTGATTTGTGTATGTTGAACCATCCCTGCGTTTCTGGGATGAATCCTACTTGTCATGGTGTATAATCTTCTTGATGATTTGCTACATTCTGTTTACCAGTATCTTATTGAGGATTATTGCATCTATGTTCTTTAGGGAGATTAGTCTGTACTTGTCTTTTTTAGTTGCATCCTTCCCTGGCTTTGGTACCAGGGCAACACTTCCAGGAATTAATTTGGATGTATTTCTTCCTTTTCAATTTCATTAAAGATTTTGAGAAACAGTGGCCATTGGTCTTCTCTAAATTTCTTGTAGAATTCAGCAGTGAATCCATCAGGGCCTGGACTTTTCTTTGTTGGTAGGTTTTTAATTACCTCTTCATCTTCATTGACTGGTATTGGATTACTTAAAATTTTTATATCTTCTTGGTTCAGCATTGTAATTCATATGTATCTAGAAATCTGTCCATTTCTTCTATGTTTTCCATCTTATTAGAATAACATGTTTTCAAAGTGGATATTGATGATCTTCTGAATCTCTGCAGGATCTACTTTGATTTCACTCTTTAAGTCCTAAGTGCCTGAATTTGAATCGTTTCTTTCCTTTTTTTGATAAGGTTGATTAAGGGCTTGCCAATTTTATCTAAACCTTTCAAGGAACCAACTCTTGGATTTATTGATTCTTTGTATTTGTTCTTAGCCTCTGTTGCATTAATTTCTCCTCTAATCTTTATAATTTCCTCCATCATTTGAGTTTTGGGCTTGACTTGCTCTTCTTTTTCTAGAAGCTTGAGGTTCACCATTGGGTTGCTAATTGGAGTGCTCTCTGTTTTTCTAATTGAGAATTTACCAGTATAAATTTCCTTCATAGGACTGCTTTCATTTCATCCCATAAGCTCTGGTATGTTGTATTGGTATTACCATTTAATTGTAGAAACTGTCTCATTTCTTTTTTAATTTCATCTGTGATCCATTGGTTATTCAGTAAGGTGTTATTTAATTTCCCTGTGTTTATAAAGTTTTTGTGGTTTCTTTTGCCATTGATTTCCCATTTCATTGCACTATGGTCTGATAATATGCATGGAATAATTTCAATTCATTTGCATTTACTTAAGCATGTTCTATGAAGTAGTATGTGGTCTATTTTGGAGAATGTCACATGTGTAGCTGAGAAAAATGTGCATTCTGATATGTGGTGGAACATTCTATAGATATTTACTAAGTTCATTTGTTCAAAAGTTTGGTTCAGTTCTGGTATTTGTTTGTTCTTTTTTTGTCTAGTCAATCTATTTGTGATAGTGGGGTATTGAAGTCCCCCATTACAATTGTATTAGTGCTTATTTGATTTTTATGTCTGTTAATATTTATTTTATATAGTAGAGTGTGATGGTATTTGCTACATATATATTTATGATTGTTACCTCTTGGATTGTTCTCTTTATAATCATGTAGTAACCTTCTTTGTCGCAATCAGTCTTGGCTTGAAATCCACTTTGTCTGCAAATAGAATAGCTACCCCTGCTTTTTTCCAGGTTCCTACCACATGGAGTATTGTTCTCCATTCATAGGCTTTCAGTCTATGCATTTCTTTTTGAATTAAATGTGTTTCTTGTATGCAGCATATTGTTGGATCTTACTTCTTAATCCATTCTGCCAGTTTCTTTCTTTTGATTGATGAATTGAGACCATTTACATTAATGATTTTAACTGATATGTATTGACTCATCTTTATCATATTACTTTCCTTTGTTGGTTTCCTTTCTTTTCCTTTTGTTTAATTACTTGCCTTGGCTGATGGCTTTATTCTGTTGGGGTTCATGGATTTATAGTCCTTGTTATCTCTATTTAGAATGTCCTTCAAAACATTTTGGGTTGCTGGTTTGATGGTCATGAATTTCTTCACATGTTCTTTTTCAAGGAAGACATGTTCTTTGCCCATAAATTTTGAAAGATAGTTTTGTGGAGGTACATCCATCTGTTTTCTTTTAGGGCTTGAAATTCTTCACTCCAAGCTCTCCTTGATTTCAGGAGAAAGTATATTGAGAAGTCTGCTGTGATTCTGATGGATTTTCCTTTCTTTGTTTCTTTTTTCTAACAGCTTTTAATATTCTGCTCTTGTGTTGAATTTCTGGAACCTTTTTTTTGTTTTTGTTTTTAGTACTGGGGATTGAACTCAGGACCTTGCACTTGCAAGTCAGGTGTGGTGTCACTGAGCTAAATCCCCAGCCTGAATTTCTGGAATTTTAACTGTTATATCTCTTCATGTAGTTTTTTTTAAAAAAAATTATGGCTAATTATGGCTATATGCCTGACTTATCTGTATGTCAAATTCTTTTTCCATTCTTGGGAACTTTTCTGCCATTACTTCTGTGAACAGGTTTTTTACATCATTTGGGCTATCTCTTGCTTTTTGACTGACTCCAAACACATGTTATTCTTCTTTGCATCCTGTAGCAGTTTTTGGACTGACTTTTCTTGGTCCTTTACTTTTTAAAGATGTTTCAGATATAATGATTGCTAACCTCAATCCAATGTTCTACATCTGATATTCTGTCCTCATATTGCTTCGTTCTTCTGGGTATGCTTTCAGTGAAAATTTTAATATCATGGATATTTGTTTCAAGGATTCCGTTTCTTTCCTATGTTGGGCTTTCATGGTTTGTTGCATTTTTCTAAGTTCCTCTCTTTTTTTTTTAATCTGTATTTGCTCTAGAGTCATTAACAATGTCCTTCATTATGGTCACCATCTTAGTAGTTATCTGAGAAATTATTTCTAAGATTTTTCTTAAATTTTATTAATTTTATTGGTACATTTTAGGTATACAATATAATGACATTCATCATTGGAAATTTGCACCTTTACATAATCTCTCTTGGTTCTTATTTATTCCCCATTCCCCTGCCCTCCTTTCAACCCCACCATGCTTCCCTATTTACAGAGGCTTTGTTTTCATTTTTAAATTTTCTCATATTAATTCCATTCCCTTCATTCCTTTCCCCTATCCTTCCCACTTCCCCTTCCCATTTGCCCCTTTCTTCCTATTTCACATCATCTATACCTTTTAGTCCTTATTTACACTTTCAGTTTCTCACACTAGAGAAACTATTCAGTATTTACACATGTGTGTACTATTTATTTCACTTAAGAGTATCATCAAAATGTGCACCCATTTAGCTATAAATGTCTCTAATTTCTTATTTTTAATGGTTGAGCAGTATTCCTAAAAAAACACATTTTCTTTATCCAGTCTCCAGTTGATGGGCATTTGGGCTGTTTCCAAGTTTTAGCTATTACAAACTGTGCTGCTATGAACATGGGTGAACATATATCAATGTGGTATGATTCTTTTAATTCTTTGGGGAAGATACTCAGCAGGGGAATAACTGGGTCAAGTGGGACTTCCAGTACAGTTCTTTGAGGTATCTACATACTGATTTCCACAGTGGTTGCACCAGTCTACACCCCAACTAGCAATGGACCAGTGTTCCTCTTTCCCCACAGCCCCGACAGCATTTGCTATTAGTTGATTTCATGATAACGCCATTCTTTGTGGGGTGAGGTGGAATCTCAGCATTGTTTTCATTTACATCTCTCAAATGACCAGTGATGTTGAACATTTTTTCATATGTTTATTTGATATTTCTACTTCTTTGCATGAGAAATGTCTGTTCATTTCAGATGCTCATTTTTGGATTGGGTCTTTAAATTTTAGGATCTGATTTTTTTTAAAGTTCTTTATAGATTCTAGATAGTAGACCTTTGTCTGAGGAAGAGCAGGTGAAATTTTTTCCCCACATTGTGGGTTGTCTCTTCACTCTGTTGGTGGTTCCTTGTGCTGTGCAGAAACTTTTTAGTAAGAAGAGATCCCACGTGTTGATTGTTTGTGCTAGTTCACAGGCAACTGAGGTTTTGCTCATAAAATATTTTCCTACACCAGTGTCTTAAAGAGTTCTACCTAATCTCTGTTCCAGCCAGTTCAGCATATCTGTTTTAATATTTAGATCTTTAATCGACTTTGATTTTAGTTTACTGCATGGTGAGAGATACAGGTCTAGTTTTAATCTTTGGCAAGTTGAAGCCCAATTTCTCCAGCACCATTTATTAAAGAGGCTATCTTTCCTCCAATGAGGGGGACTTGGCTCCTTTGTCAAAGATGAGGTGGTTGAGTGTGTCTGGCATTGTTTCTGCATCTTCTAATCTGTTCCACTGGTCCTCAGGTCTGTTTCTTTGCCAGTACCATGCTGTTTTTATCACAGTAGCTTTGTAGTAGAGTTGCAGGTTGAGGATTGTGATACCCCCTGCCATGTCTCTGTTACCTAGAATTGCTTTTGCTATTCTGGGTCTCTTCTTGTTCCAAATGAATTTTTGGATTGTTTTTTCAAGGTCTGTGAAGTATGCTGCTGGGATTTCAATTGGGATTGCATTGAATCTATATAGCAGTTTTGGAAGTATGGCCATTTTCACTAGGTTGAGTCTTCCTACCCAGGAGCAGGGGATGTCTTTCCATTTTCTGATATCATCTTCAATCTCTCTTTTGAGAAGGCTATAGTTTTCAGAGAAGAGGTCTTTGATTTCTTTCACTAGGTTGATTCCTAGGTATTTCAGTTTTTTGGATGCTATTGTGAAAGGAATTGTTTGCCTTATTTCTCTCTCAATGAATCTGTTGTTTGTGTAGAGGAAAGCTACTGATTTTTGTGTTGACCTTGTATCCAGCTACTTCACTGAATTTGATTATTAATTCTAGAGGACTCTTGGTGGAGTTCTTGGGGTCTTCTATATAGAGTATCACGTCATCTGCAAATAATGGCAATTTCACTTCTTCATTTTCTATCTTTAGTCCTTTTATTTCTTCTTGTTGTCTAATGGCCTTTGCTAATGTTTCCAAACCTAAACTGAACAGGAGTGGTGACAGTGGACATCCTTGTCTTATTCCTGATTTTAGTGTGAAGGATTTCAGTTTTTGACTATTTAGTATGATACTGGCTGTTGGTTTTTCATAGATGGATTTTATCAGTTTGAGGTAGAGACCATCTATTCCAATTTTTTGTAAGGTTTTTATCATAAATCTATGTTGGATTTTGTCAAATGCTTTTTCTGCATCTATTGAGATGATCATATGGTTTTTGTACTTTGCTTTATTGATATAGTGTATTACATTTATTGATTTGCATATGTTGAACCATCCCTGCATCCCTGGGATGGATCCCACTTGGTCAGGGTGTATGATCTTCTTGATGATCTTCTGTATTCTATTTGCCGGTATCTTATTAAGGATTTTTGCATCTATGTCCATTAGTGAGATTGGCCTATAGTTCTCTTTTTTGGTTGGGTCTTTCTCTGCTTTGGGGATCAAGGTGATGCTTGTTTCCAGGAATGAATTTGGGAGTGTTGCTTCCCTTTCAATTTCATTGAAGAGTTTAAACAGTAGTGGCAACAATTCTTCAGTAAAGGTCATGTAGAAATCAGCAGTGAAGCCATCAGGACCTGGCTTTTCTTTTCTTTTTCTTTTTTGTTTTTTTTTTAAAATTAAATTCTTTTATTGGTACATTGTAGGTATACAACACAATTACATTTCTCATTGGGAATTGTACCTTTATATAATGCATCTTGGTTTTAATTTTTTCCCCATTCTTAGCCCTTCCTTCACTCCCTCCACCCTTCTCTATTTACAAAGACTTTATTTCCATTTTTTCCATTTCTCATCATTTTTCCTTTCCCTTCTTTCCTTTCCCCTGCCCCTCCCACTACCCGTACCCCTTTGGACCTTTTTTCCTATTTTACATTATCGATTATTCATTCTAATCATTGGTACATTTTAGATATACAATATAATGACATTCATCATTGGAAATTTGCACCTTTTCATAGTCTCTCTTGGTCCTTATTTTTCACCCTTGCCCAGCCCTCCCTTCAACCCCTCCATTCCTCCCTATTTACAAAGATTTTGTTCCTATTTTTCCATTTTCTCATATTAATCCCATTCCCTTCTATCCTTTCCCCTAGCCCTCCCACTTCCTTCCCCTTTGCCCCTTTTCTTCCTATTTCACATGACCTATTATACATTTAGTCCTTATTTACACTTTCAGTTTCTCACACCAGAGAAACTATTCAGAATTTATTCATGTGTAGGACCCAGCTTTTCTTAGTTGGTAAGTTTTTAATTACAGTTTCAATTTCATTGGTTGATATTGGGTTGTTTAGAATTTTTAGGTCTTCTTTGTTCAACTTTGATAATTCACATGTATCTAGGAATCTGTCCATTTCTTCTGATCCATCTTATTGGCATATATATTCTCAAAGTAGTTATTGATGATCCTCTGTATTTCTCCTGTGTCTCTTGTAATTTCATCCATTTCATTCCTTATTGCATGGATTTGGGCCTTTTCTTTCCTTTTTCTGATAAGGTTGGCTAAGGGCTTGTCAAATTTGTTTATTCTTTCAAAGAATCAACTCCTGGCTTCATTGATTTTTTTGTATCATTCTCTTAGTCTCCATTGCATTGATTTCTGCTCTGGTCTTTATAATTTCCTCCTTTGCATGAGCTTTGGGTTTGTCCTGCTCTTCTTTTTCTAGAAGCTTGAGGTTTAGCACCAGGTTGTTTAATTGAGGTCGCACTGTTTTCCTCATATGAGTATCCACTGTTAATGTATTTCCCTCTTAAGACTGCTTTCATTGTGTTCCATAGATTCTGATATGTTGTATTGTTATTGTCATTTAATTGAAGGAACTTTCTGATTTCTTCTTTAATTTCCTCTGTGACCCATTGGTTATTCAGAAGTGTGTTGTTCAATTTCTATGTGTTTTTGAAATTCTTGCAGTTTCTTTTGCTATTGATCTCCAATTTCATCACACTATGGTCTGATAAAATACAGGAGATAATTTCAATTCTTTTACACTTACTTAAACATGTTCTATGAGCAAGCATGTGGTCTATTTTGGAGAATGACCTGTGTTAAGTTCATTTATTTCAGTGTTTGATTGAGTCCTAGTATTTTGTTGCTTATTTTTTGTCCAGTTGATCTTTCTATTTGTGACAGTGGGGTATTGAGGTCCCCCACTACTTTTATATTAGTGCTTATTTGATTTTTCATGTCCATTAGTATTTGTTTTATATAGTTAGGTGCATAGTGTTTGGTGGACATATGTTGATGACTGTCATCTCTTCCTCTTGGATTGTTCCCTTTTCAAGGATGTAGTGTCCCTCTTCATCTCTCTTAATCAGTGTTAGTTTGAAATCCACTTGATCTGCAAAGAAGATAGATATTCCTGCTTTTTTTGGGGTTCCTGTCACATGGAGCACTGTTTTCCACCCTTTAACTTTCAGCCCATGAGTTTCTTTTTGAATTAATTTTGAGTTTCTGTTTCTTTATGCAGCATATTGTTGGATCTTGCTTCTTGACCCATTCTGCCAGTCTATTTCTTTTGATTGGTGAATTGAGACCATTAATATTGATGGTTATATCTGGTACATATTGAGTTATCGTTGTAATGACTTTTTCTTTTTGTTGTATTCTCCCCCTTTACATTTAATTTCTTGACACTCCAAGGGTTCATTCTGCTGTGCTTCCTGGGGTTGTGATCTTCATTGTGTGTTCCTAGGATATTTTCTAAAATTTTTTGGAGTGCTGGTTTTGTATTCATGAGGTTTTTAAGGTGCTCTTTTTCATGAAAGTATCTCATTTCACCATCAATTTTGAAAGATAGTTTTGCAGGGTACATCAATCTGGGTTGGAGGCTGTTTTCCTTTAGGGCTTGGAATACATCACTCCAAGCTCTCCTTGCCTTGAGGGTTTGCATTGAGAAGTCTGCTGTGATTCTGATGCACTTTCCTTTGTATGTGATTTGTTTCTTTTCTCTGTTGTAGGATTTTGTTCTTCTGTTGGGTTTCTGGGATCTTGACTGTTATATGTGTAGGTGTATATATTTTTTTGATCGTGGCCAGTTGGAGTTCTACATGCCTCATTTTACTCTATGTCAAATTCTTTACCTCTGATTTGGAAGTTTTCTACTATTACTACTATTGTACACAAGTAACAGACTCACTGAGAGAGAAATTAGAGAAACAACTTCTTTCACAATAACATCCAAAAAAATGAAATATCTAGGAATCAACCTAACAAAGGAAGCAAAAGACCTCTACACTGAAAACTACAGCACTCTGAAAAAAGAGATTGAAGAGGATATAAGGGAATGGATACACATCCCCTGTTCTTGGGTAGGAAGAACAAATATAGTGAAAATGGTCATACTTCCAAAACTTCTATATAGATTTAATGCAATGCTGATTGAAATCCTAACAATATCTTTCACAGAGCTAGAGAAAATAATCCAAAAATTCATTGCAACCAGAAAAGACCTAGAATAGCAAAAGCAATTCTAGGCAATAGAGACATTGCAGGGGGTATCACAATCCCCAACTTGAAACTATACTATAAAGCCACTGTGATAAAAACAGCATGGTACTGGCAAAGAAACAGGCCTGAGGATCAGTGGAATAGATTTGGAGATGCAAAAACAACTCCAGACATACTCAACCACCTCATCTTTGACAAAGGAGCCAACCATCCTCCCTGGAGGAAAGATAGCCTATTTAATAAATGGTGT
This sequence comes from Heterocephalus glaber, assembly GCF_053883595.1. Classification (NCBI taxonomy): domain Eukaryota; kingdom Metazoa; phylum Chordata; class Mammalia; order Rodentia; family Bathyergidae; genus Heterocephalus; species Heterocephalus glaber. The sequence continues at coordinate 1,656,461 of NW_028258419.1, read as the reverse complement.
AATATAAACTGGTTTTCAACTTGCCAAAGATTAAAACTGGACCCATATCTATCACCATGCACTAAATTAAGATCAAAGTGGATTAAAGATCTAAATATTAAAAGAAAAACACTAAACTTGCTGGAAGATAAGTTAGGCAGAACTCTCGAAGACACTGGCATAGGAAAAGGCTTTATGAGCAAATTCTCAGTAGCCCAAGAACTAGCACCAAGAATCATCAGCTGGGTTCTCATCTTATTAAAAAGCTTCTGCACTGAAAGAGAAACCACCAACAGAACTAAGAGACAACCTACAATGTGGGAAAAAATTTTTAGCAGCTGTACCTCAGACAAAGGACTACTGTCTAGAATATATAAAGAATTTAAAAAAATCAGAATTCCAAAATAGGGATATGAAATGGATGAACATTTCTTAGACAAAGAAGTAAAAGCAGCAAATAAATATATGAAAAAATGTTCCACATCACTGGTCATTTGAGAGATGCAGATGAAAACAATGTTGAGATTCCACCTCACCCCAGAAAGAATGGCTGCTATCAAGACATCAACCAATAACAAATGCTGGCAGTGTTGTGGGGAGGAAGGAACCCTTCTCCATTGTTGACGGGAGTGTAGACTGGTGCAACCACTGTGGAAATCAGTATGGAGATACCTCAAAGAACTAGGACTGGAAGTTCCATTTGACCTAGATATTCCTCTGTATCTTCCCAAAAGAATTAAAAGAATCATACCACAGTGATATATGCTCACCCATGTTTATAGCGGCACAGTGTGTAATAGCTAAAGATTGCGAACTGCCAAAGTGCCCATCAACTGGAGACTGGATAAAGAAGATGTGGCTTTTTTATAATATGGAATACTATTCAGCCATAAAGAATGAGAAATTAGAGATATTTATAGCTAAATGGATGCACATCGAGGCAATACTCTTAAGTGAAATAAATAGGAAACACATGTGTAAATACCAAATAGCTTCTCTTCTGTTAGAAACTGAAAGTGTAAATAAGGATTAAAATGAATAATTGTTAATGTGAAATAGGAAGAAAAGGTCCAAAGGAGTAGGGGAAGTGGGAGTGGTAGGGGAAAGCGAACAAGGGAAAGAAAAAAATAAGAGAAAAGGAAAAAAAAATGGAATCAAACCTTTGTAAATAGGGAAGGGTAGAGGTGGTGAAGGGAGAGGAGGGGAATAGGGAAAAAATAAGAACCGAGATACATCATGTAAAAGTACAAGATCCCAATAATAAATGTAAATATATTGTACAATGTACCAATAAAAGAATTTATGTGGTGAAGAAAAGAAATAAAAGAAGAAAAATAATGTCCACTTCAAGGCATGTCTCTGCTATCACTGGTAGAGTAGGCAGCCCAGATCCATGTTGATTAATCTCAGCAAGCCATCAGTAGATTTACAGTATGACAGTGGATAATCCCTGAACATCTGCTCCTTTAGTTCCATTGGAGTTCAGGCTGGTTTCTGGTTGTAAGGCTGGAATTTGCTTTGTTCAGCCTGCAACAGTCCATGTGCCTCCTGCTAGTTTGAACTCAGCTTCCTGACAGCTTGAACTTGGCTCCTTGACTTCCTGCTGATTTGAATTCAGCTTTGCATCACCCTAACACTGGGAGCTGCTTGATGGAGCCAACCTGCAGCTGGTCTGTGTTCTGGCCTTACTTGGCTTCTCACCAAAATAGTGACCAGCCAATTGCCCTCTACTGGGGGATATCAGAATCGCAATAACTGACCAGCCACTGCAATCTGATGTGCCCACTGCTTTGTTCCCCTAGTACATTTCTCTATAGAAGCCTCTGGGGTCACCAGTGGTAATCATGAATCTGCAGGTTTGTGCTCCCCTTCCCACAGAGTGAGCAAGGGCTCAGGGAGAAAGCACCACTTGCCACCTCCTTCTTCTGTGTTGAAGTCCCTCTCTTCGCTCTCCCTGTGGGCTTCAATTCTCACTTCAGAGCCTTGCTGGGTCCCGGAGACTCACTCCCCTCCTTCTTCTCTTCTTCATGTTGCTATATCCCAGTACCTGGCCACTGAATTGTGGAAAGGCTCTTTCTCTGCAGTTCACCACTATGCTGTTTTCCTGGAAGTCACAATCAATATTTTTAAATATGTATTCGGACTTGCCTTACTTAGTTTTGACACCTGTAATAAATAACATGAACTATGGCTTGCATGACAAATATTTTTTTTCTCATTATTTTAGCAGTTGGAAACCCAAGATCAGGGTACCAAAAGATCCAATGTTTGGTGAGGAGACTTTCTGGCTTATACAAGGGATGATCAAAATATATAGTGGATGTTTACATTTTAAAAATTTACCGTTAAAGACAGATTGCCAAGAATGAAGGGATAAGTGTGTATTAAATGAGTGGGAGTATTTTGAGTATCTTGAGGGGGGATTGATGGCAATGTGTCTTTTATTGTAACAAATTTAAAAAACTTTAAAATATTTACAGCATTTCTTCAGCATATCTTGTAGAGAGCCACCTTCTCACCATATCTTCTTCTGGGGCAGGGAGAGGAGAGAGAATATCCTATTACTGGGAAACATCCTCAGGACCTTATCTAAACCTTATCTCACCTCCCAAAGGCCCTGTCTCCAAATACCATCCCATTGGAGGACAAGGGTTCAACATGTATTTTTTTTTTTTTTTTTTTTGGTACTGGGGATCAAACTCGGGACCTTGCACTTGTGAGGGAGTCAGCAGAGCCAATGAGCTAAATCCCTGGCCCTCAACATGTATGTTTTGAGGGCACACAAACATGTAGTCTATAATAGAACATCTTAAAAAATAGCAGATTTTCTTGAAACTAAAAGAAAATAAGCATTTTCCAAATTCCACCACAGATGCTGGGGTCAAACTGAAGTTTAGTTCCATGGGAACAAACTAAAAATAAAAGATGAACATAAATCAGTTGAACTTAAGTATTTTAGTGCTGGTTCTTGCTAGACTTTCTGTATCTTCCTTCACACTCTCAGGGTTCGGGCTATCATACTTTTCAGCTGAGACTTTTTATGGTGTTACCAATAGTGTTCTCATATGTGCCTCACAATCAAAAGATATACATTTGCTTAGAAAACACATTTCTTATTTCTTCAAAATAAGACAGAAAATAAAATAATCTGCCTTTAATTGCTAAATGACAGAAATCAATGAAAATATATCACTTTCCCCTTTTTGGTCATCCTGCCAGATGTCTTAGTTGTGGGAGCATGGATTCTTCCTCCATATATACAGGTTCTGCATCCACAGATTCAACTGAGGACTGAAAATATTAACAAACATTGTGTCTGTACTAAACATATGTAATGTTTGTGCTTTTCCTTGTAACTATTCTCCACAAAATATAGGGTTACAACTGTTTACATTGCATTAGGCACCAGTATAAGTGATCTTACAATGATTTCAGTCATCTCAGAGATGGTAGTTAACTTATGGGACTCATGCTGAAGGCAGCTATGTGTTATCATTGAAGGCTCTAAAAGGTTCACCATCACTGGCCTATGTAATATACAAATACTCTCCTATTTGGTATGAGAGACTTGAGATCTTTGCGTTGTGTGTTGTGTGGGTGTGTGGGCTGGGGCTGGGGCTGTGTCATAGCACCAGTGTCCTGCGCACACTGAGAGATATACCTGTGCACACTAAGAGTTTTCTCAAAACTCAACCTTCCTTGTTCAGTTTACAAATGAAAGTTTGTTTTGTTTTGTGTTAGCTTTGTAGGAATTTTTCTCCTGGGTCTAACTTTGCCTTTGGACCAAAAGAGATGGTGCTTAAGACTCAGCAAGATTAAATTTGAGAGTGGCAGCTTCTTGGGTACTCCAATCCATCACATCGGAGAACCCAATTACCTTAGTGATCAGTTGACTAACCACAGTAAGAGAATCTCCAAAATGTTGTCCTTCTAAGCCAAGGCCAAAGTCCAAATAAAACTTCCAGTTAACCAAAACACCCCATCGTTTCAACCTCCATTTACAATGCCATCCTTTAGAAGTCTGCCACTCTGATTCACTTGTTTTCAAAAAAAGGACCAATACCAGGGCATACTCACTTGTCCATTTGTAAGGTTCTAGTTTTTACAATGGTTGGTACATGTCCTTGTGCTTACATGGACCCACAGTTTCATGGAAGACAGATTCAATGAGGTGATTAGTCAGAGTGAGATAATAGGGCTTCTCTGTGTCTAGAATGAAATGAATCCAGCTAGAGAAGGGAGTGCAATCTTTCCCCACAACACATACATACCTATGGCTGGGAAAAGCGGTATTATGATAGTACATACCTATTGTTATGGACATTAAGCAATGTGGTATAGTTAAAGCGCACTACTGAGTGCTACCTAGTAAATATGAAAGTTTTGGGCTTTAAAGACTAAAAGACATGGATTCAAATCCAAGTGTAGCCATTTGCAAACTGCATAGTTTGGACAAGTCTCCAAATGTTTCTAAGCCCCAGTTTCCACATGGGGATGATAAAAGGACTTACTTATCTTGTCAAAATTAGTGAAGGTTAAATGAATGCATGCATGGAGTACTTGGTGGAATATGGTGTGTGGGAAGTAATGTGAAATAAATAATTCTGATTATTTTTTATCTGCATCTCTACTTTTGAAATATAATTCTGGCAAGTGTTTAGTAGCAGATTCAAAGTAGCAAGACTAGTGAAGAGGTTGTGAGAAGCCAGGCAAAGTTCAGAGCAGGTAGGTAGAGACAGAATATCCAGAAAGGCAGGGTAGCATGACCTGAGGCACAATTCAGTGACAGAGGGTATGAGATGGGGCTGATTGAAAAGGGGTATGGGGGTATAGGAATAAAAAGTAGACTGTGCGGTTTATGAGAGTCAACTCAGCTTTTTTATCTTGGTGATTAAAACAAATAGTCAAGCTAGCATTTGAGAAATGAGGAAAAACTGTAACACAAATTAGATTTTGAAACATAAGATGCATAAAGACAGACAGATGTAGAGATGGAGGGATTGGGGAAGGACCAGGAGGCAGATGGCAACACAGGGTGTTATGGCTTGTGTCTAGATGGTCCCCCAAAGCCTCATGTGGTCATAGGTAGGGCTTTTTCAGTGGTGGCTGGATCTAGGGTGTGTGATGCTGGGATCAAGGGTATGTGATTACTAAATTAGTCTACTAATTGGGTTGGCATAGTTCTGAGTGTGGATAATGGGAAGGCCCATCCTGGGTGTGAGTACTACCCACCCTAAGTATGTATAGCCTGGATATACTATAAGGAACAGAAAGAGGGTCATTGCTTGTTGCTTGCTACTTTGCTGGTTTTTTGCCTTCTGCCTGAAATGAACTGTTTCTCCTTTGCAATGTCCCTCTGTGATGCCACCCTGCCTCAGTGACAGCTGGTTATGGGCTGAAACCCTTATCAACAGTAAGCTAAATAAACCCTTCCTCCTTTTAACTTTGGTATTGGGTATTTTGTCTCAGCAAAGAGAAAAAAGTAACTAAGACACAGGCCTAAAGGGGAAAAGAGAGATCTGGGCTGGAAATGTATATTTTGAAATGAGTCATAAATAGATCATGGGGTTTTGCTATAAAGCTAGTGAATATTTTAGGCTAAAGGAGCAAGGCAACCTATGTTGCAACTTCTCAACTCTGCCAGGGCAGTCATAGACAAAAATCTAAAAGACTGAGTATGTCCATGTTCCAATAAGACTTTATTTACGAAAATAGGATGATGGAGAAATTAGTCCATGGATTTTACACGATCAACTCATGTAATGGTAAAGTTATAGGAGCAAATAAGCTTATGTAAGGATACAGAGTACAGCAAGGCAGAGGCTGGAGCAGGGAAACAACAGTGTCTGAGTAGGTGAGCAGGGTGGGGGTGGGGCTAGAAAGTTGAATATGGGCTATCTTACTTTGGACCTTTGTGTTTTCCTGAGAGCACTAGGAGAAGATGCTGAAACTAAGCCCTCATGCCCTAGTTCTTTAATCATGAATGAAAGCCTGTCAAGAGGTGGTAAAGAAAGGAAGGGCCATGCTACCATTTTAATGATGGTGCCAGCATGCACACTTTATGAGATTTACCAAACTTCATGTGTTCTGATGAAAACTTTCTTTCCTTTTCTCCTCATCTCTTGGTCTTATGCCTCTATTTCTTCCTCCTCCCTCCCTTTCTAAAGTTATTCTTCCTGCTGTCTTGCTCCCCACCCTGAAGAACCCACCACAATACCAGGCAGGTAACATGATAATCATCAAGCCAGCTATTATGAGCAGTACAAACAAATGACAGATCTCTGGACGTAGGAAAGTAACAAGAGGCTGATCAGTAGTTCTAGTTATCTTTCCTTCATGTTTATTGCAGTTTGCTGCAGTTATTTCTAAGGGCCTGACATTGATCGACAGCTTCTATTAAGGCCTATCCAGGGCAGCTGGATTGAACAGATACATTAAATAAAGCAGTTATTGCTTTTCATTGCCTTTCTGTAAAATATCACTGCTAAATAGCTTCTGCCATCAGATGCAGTTAGGTACACGGTTTTAATTTGAGGGACTGCTTTATAACACTGCACAATTGACACTGGCCTTTGTTTCCCCTACAATAATGATTGTGTACATCCTGGAGAATTGATGGGCTGTCCTTTGAGGTGGAGCTGGGGGGAGGCGGGGAGGAGGGGCGCTGGCTTTGTTGTTCTGCCTCTCCTTTTTATACATGCCAGGTTTCTCACTTGTCTGCAGCACTGGCAGGAACAATGTCAAGGGAGGGCCCTTATCTCAGGATGTTGTAATGTAGAGACTGTAAGCCTTTGCCTGGAGACGAGATAAGCACACCCTTACAAGCACGAGGAAGCCGGGTGGAAGGTGAGAGATTGAGACAACAATGGGGAGCTGTCAGGCGCCTAGTACAGCTCTTTCTGGTGCCATGGAAATATATGCATGTGGAATGGTGCATAACAAGCAAGAAAATAAAAGTCTGGAATGTACATCTAATAATGATGTATTTGGAGCCGGATTATGCTGCCCAATGATATTCTTGTTTTATCTCCTGGCTAAATGCTGGGGCAGCTGTGTGCTTTGGCACAGTCTTCTGTCCCTCTTTTTGTGCACTGCATATTAATCCTTTATTGAACTAATTAAATGTGTGCTTAATGGCAATGAGCTGGCCGAATGAACGTACAATTGAATTAGCAGTTATGATTGGGAGCATGCTACAAGATGAACTAAATGCAATTACTGTAGGCATTTCTTTCTCCAAGTCAATCTGGCTACATGACATGACTTAATTAGAGGTTGTTAGATACACTTACTCCCTGATCTCCTCTTGTATGCGGCCTGGATTGCGTTTACCCCCACCCCCACCCCTTTGCTCCCTGCACCAGCCCTAGTCAGACTTTGCTCAGACAAGACCCCTGGTTCCAGCTCTTCTGTCATGAAGACAAGTCTAGCTTTTCACAGACAAAATAAGAGCTCACGACATCTTCGGTGGAAATTTCCTTTGGTAAAGTCTCCTGATCGCTGGCCCAGCTGTTTTTGCAGGTGAGTGAGGGTCAGAGCCCGGGGAGAACCTGGCAGCTCTGTGGGCTCAGCAGGATGGATGCCCTGATATCAGCAGCAGAGCTTTACCCAGAGAGTGGAGCACACTTTAACCCTTCAGTTTTCCAGGCACTGAAGAGTCCAGGGGAGAGGGCCATTTTCTTATCCAGAGGTCTTGTGTGGAGGGGACCCGAAAACATTGTCAGACTTGAGGGGGATACCAAGGCAGGCACGCAAGCCTGTGCCCCATGGCTCAGTGGAGAGCTCTGAACACGATGCAAGTGGTGTGCTGTGCCATCCTCACTGAGAGCTTACATCTCTGCTCTTACATATTTGTTCACTTTATGCTTCTTGATCTTGCCTGCACACAAGAATTCCCTGGAGCACTGTTACAATATGGATGGTCCAGCACATCAGTAAAGATCCTGCTCATTTATAACTTCTCCCAAGTGATTTTTTTACAATAATATTAATATATTAATAGCAATATACAAATGCAACTATGTATTCTCTTTCCACAATGTACACAATTACACCAACGCACCAACCAAAAAAAGCCAAGCCAAAAACTCTTAAGTAATAATGATTTGAATGACAAAAGGATCTAGTCACTTACAAATTAAACAGCAAGCTACTAAACAGCTAATATTTATGGATTGTGGCAAAAGCACTTCTCCAAAAAATCTGTGACATTAAATATTTACATAATCTTTAGAAAGAAAAATGAAATAATTTAAGCATTCAAGTCAAATAGCTAGAAAAAGATTGAAGAAAACAAAAGGAAGAAACTGCTAAAAAGATAAATAAAATGGTAAAATAAATAAATAATTAAATAAATAAAGCTGGTCCCTTGAAAGTCTCAACAAACAGATGCAGTACTAGCTAAACTAATTTTTTAAAAGGAGAAAGTAGGATGAAATAAACACTCAAAATGACAAACTGAAAAATAATAAAAGAGAAATAATCACCAAGAGATAAAAGAGAGAGATAAGAAAAAGGAATATGAAATGAAGTACAGGCCGGGGATTTAGCTCAGTGGTTCTGCTGCCTGCCTCGCAAGTGCAGGGTCCTGAGTTTGATCCCTGGTACCAAAAAAAAAAAAAAAAAAAAAAAAAAAAAATCGATGAAATGAAGTACAGGAAGGAAGTCTATTTTTTTTCTTAAATTCTTTTATCGGTACATTTTAGGTATACAATACGTTTGCATTTATCATTGGGTGCTTGTACCTGTACATGATGTATCTTGGTTCTTATTTTTTTCCCTCTCAGGTGATTTTGGTTATACCAAGAACCAAGGATACTAATTTAGCTAGGATAAGATTTCTTTTTGAATTTTTAAAAATGTGGTCTCCCACCTTTCTTTTAATTGTGCTTCTTGGCACTCTTTCATATCTTGTTTGGAGGAGTGGGGAGCCTGACTCGAGGGTGTGAGTAATGGTGGATGTCAGCAGATGGTAATGGGTAATGGGCAGCAGTTGCCTTCCTTCGTACACAAAGCCATGCCTTCTTCTCATCCCAATGTGGAGCCTCAAGCTAACTTGGAAAAACGGTGCTAGGATTTATAATTTCATCAATTACTGACCTCCCTGATCTTCCCAACAAGAAAGGGCTCTCATTAGTTGTGCCCCTCTGTTTTGCTTAGAGTTATTTACCAAGAGGCCAATCAATATCCTACAAGCAGACAGTTGGGAGGAGAAGGCCTCATCAATCCATTCCTTTTCCTTTGCTCAAAATGGTGGATAGAAGCCAGAGAGCCACCTCACTCTAAAATTGAAGGCAAAATCCATGGTCACTTTTGAACACTTAGCATGTACATGTTTTTTATTTTTATTTGAGTGTAATGAGGCAGGACTTCTGGTCACCGAGAGCTCCTGGGTCTATTTTATAGCCTTCATTCTCTTTCCCAAGGCCATAAATGAAACCCTTTCAGCCCTAATGACCACAATGACTTTCCTCGATCATGTTATTGCTACTTTGGCACATTTATTGCTTTCACATGCACTAATGGATGAGTTTGGATATGTTAACAATTTATATATCATTTGATCCTAAAAAAGAAACCCTACCAAACTAACTTAGCCTCCACGATTGAGTAGCTTTTAAGGAGTATAAATGAATTTAATGCTTTAGAAAGAGCTTCTGTAAATTATGAACATGACACCTATTACATTAAGCTGCATTAAGCATTAATACATCTTCATTACTGGCAGGTTGCCCAAACCTCCAAGGTTGAAAAAGCTGCCTGATAATGTTCAATGTGACAGTCACCTAGGTAAAGATTGATGGTTCTTTTTTGGGGGGTGTGAGGAATACCTATTGACTAGGTCCCTCTTCTGCTTTCAGAGAAAGAAATATAAGTGGTGTCAACCAGAGTGCCCCAAAGGCTGAGTTTTAATAACCAGGCAAGAACTTCTGTATCTTCTGAGAGCTGGTCCATTACCATTCCTGGACAAGGTCCTCAAGGAGAGACATGTTAGGCACCCAAGCTTCTAAACTGAAAGGTTCGGGTGGGGACATGATGTTTCATTTTGAGAGTTGCACTAATTCTCATTATCATGTTACTGTATAGCAATGCTTATTGATAATAATGGCTGGTATTTCTTGACTATCATATGCCAACACTGCTAAACATTTTGTATGTTTTATGTCATTTAATCTCTTTATTGACTCTGTGAGTTAGATATTATTATTTATTGCCCAAGGGTACTGTGGGCTGCTATAACAAAACATCATGAACTAGATGACTTAAGACAATACTAGTTTATTCTTCCATAGTTCTGGAGGCTACAAGTCTGAAATCAAGTCATCGCAAGGCCATGCTCTCCCTGAAGGCTTCAGAGGAGAACTTGTCCATGTGCCTTTCTTTTAGCTCTGGCAGTCCTTGGTATGCCTTGGCATGTAGCTGTCTCCACCACTGTCTTTGCACAGTGGTTTATATGTGTCTCCATGTCTGTCTCTTCTTATGAGGACACAGTCATACTGGGGTAAAGGTACTTTCTATGCTAGAGTAATCTCATTTTACCTTAAAAAAGTACATCTGCAATGACCTTATTTCCAATATAAGGTGTGTGGGGAGGGCAGCACCTCAAATTTGGTCAATTTCAGATAAAAAGGTTTTATTTCAATAAGACATAGGATTCACTGGTATTATAACACCTAAACAATTGTGACACTTGTGGTTTATTCTGTGTGACTAGAAAGGTAGAATAGCAACTAAAGTGGACAAGCATCTCAAATTTTCACAGATTCTATTGACTCAGATCTACTTTATTTGAGTCATGTCAAAGGTCAATACTGTTAGTAACTGTACACCTCAACATGTCCCTTGAAAAATCAGGAGGAGTTTGAACCTGAACATGTGGTCTTTGAGCCCAGAAATAATTTCTTTAAACCAGGATAAAAATTCCCACTGTAGTTAGTTGGGCAGAGGTCGGTATATCTGACAAACATTTATTCCTCAACTGCTGCATTAATGATAAGGGAACAGGCTCCTGGATGAAAGGAAGAGTCAGAAAAACTAATAAAAGCACTGATAGAAGAACACACGCCTATGAAGAGGAGGAAAAGGACACGAGGTGATCATGGAGTTGGACTGGACTATCCAGAGAGTCTGGATTTTTGATATTACGAGCCTCTAGTCACAGATGTTAGATAAGTTATAGGACCTTTCTAGGTCTCAATTTCTTGGTGTATAAATGTGGCACCAATATCTTCTTCTCAGTATTACTTTGTATTTGAAGTGAGAAATCATTTGTGAATTAGTAAGGACTTTGTTGGTCATTGGTAATAATCCCATTCTAGTCAGTTAAAATACAAAAGACAATTCATTGGCTTATATAATTTGGACATTATGGGTCCAGCCACAGACACGTCCAGGTATTCAGTGCTGCCACCAAGGTACTATCTTCATCTTTATGTGGGTGGACTTAATTCTCAGATAGGCTGTTCTAGAATAGGGGCTTTGCCCATATCAGTGAGAAGTGGATGTTGCTGTACTCACAGTTCCTGCAGAAGTCCTGGAGGAATCTCACTCACTAAACTTGAAAAGTATCATCTTTTCTCAAAGTTGGGAAGAAGGTGGGACCTATCACTGAGATTGAGGGAACAGTGGGATGTGCTGGTCAAGAGGAGAAGATATGCTCACCGTATAGACATGGAGAGCTAATGACATTTATTATGCCCTCCAGGGCCTGTCTATCATCTATTATTATCTATTATGGTTTTTAAGTCAACCATCCTAGATCCTAATCTGTCTCTAAGAAAACCTGGGCTTCCAAATATGGAGGTGGATATGAATAGAATGTGCAAAATAGCTGAATTTGAAACAGAGAGAGAAAAATAATGTTTAAAAATGATAGGGTCTATTTTGTATGAAGAGTCCAAAGAGGCAGAATTATTATCCATATATCTGCTATTTTTTGCCAATAAAATATAGAGCAATCAAAAAGAAATTGGTTAGTATAGTCATGTTTTTTCTTATTAAACAAAATTTGATTCATTCCTTTATAGACAGAATAATAATATCTAGTAGTTATATAGTATGTATTATATGCCAGGCACTGTTCTAATTAATTTATTTACATCAATTTTTTAATGCTATGAAGTTGGTTCCATTTTATTGCCATTTTAGAGAGTGAAATATTGGTTCATGGAGAAGTTAAGAATCTTGCTCAAGTTCATGTGACTAGTGAGGGACAGAGCTGGGACTCTAATCTTGTCCTGCTTCAGAGGCCAACATAATGAATACACTCCTTCCATAAAATATGAAAAGTACAACAGCAAAAGAAAGTCTGTCATTATACTGTTCATGAGACACAATTACTAATGATCTAGTGTATTTGTACTGTTTTCCTTTAAACTCATAGTTTTTAATTGCATTAATGGAATTCAACTGTGTGATGTTGAATATTTTTGTATCACCTTTAATTTCCTTTATATCCATGAGTATTTCCCCTCATTGCCATTTTCCCTTTAACAGAGTTTTTGTTTGTTTTGTATGTTAGCATGTAGATATGAGAGATCTTAAATATAATTTTGATTGCATTTTAGATTATTGACAATATTTTACTCTGAAAATAACTGCTTGATTTTTTCTTTGTACAGTATTGGTTGACTTGTCCTTACAAATAGGTATTAGTTTTATGAATATATTTAAATAGAAATCTATGCTGTAAAAACAGAGTAGCTTTTGTGATCAGTTCACAAATTTTGCTATCAGACAGATGTGGCTCGAATCTGTCTCTGGCCACTCAGATCTAGGACCTTGGACACCAATTTTATGACCAATGAAATAAGATAATATGTGATGTTCCTTTTTTTTTTTCGTCTTCCACCCTTCCCTATTTACAAAGACTTTATTTCCATTTCTCATTATTTTTCCCTTCCCTTCTTTCCTTTCCCCTGCCTCTCCCACTACCCCTACCCTTTGGGCCTTTTCTGCCTATTTTACATTACTGATTATTCATTCTAATCATCAGTACATTTTAGGTATACAATATAATGACATTCATCATTGGAAATTTGCATCTTTACACAGTCTCTCTTGGTTCTTATTTTTCACCCTTGCCCAGCCCTCCCTTCAACCCCTCCAGTCCTCCCTATTTACAAAGATTTTGTTCCTATTTTTCCATTTTCTCATATTAATCCCATTCCCTTCTATCCTTTCCCCTGGCCCGCCCACTTCCTTCCCTTTGCCCCTTTTCTTCCTATTTCACATTACCTATTATACATTTAGTCCTTATTTACACTTTCAGTTTCTCACACCAGAGAAACTATTCGGAATTTATTCATGTGTGTCCTATTTATTTCGCTTAAGAGTATCGCCTCAATGTGCATCCACTTAGCTATAAATGTCTCTAATTTCTCATTTTTTATGGCTGAGTAGTACTCCATTTTATAAAGAAACACATTTTCTTTATCCAGTCTCCAGTTGATGGACATTTGGGCTGTTTCCAAGTTTTAGCTATTGCAAACTGTGCTGCTATGAACATGGGTTCACATATATCACTGTGGTATGATTCTTTTAATTCTTTGGGGAAGAGCCCCAGCAGTGGAATAGTGGGGTCAAATGGGAATTCCAGTCTTAGTTCTTTGAGGTATCTCCATACTGATTTCCACAGTGCTTGCACCAGTCTACACTCCCACCAGCAGTGGAGCAGGGTTCCTCTTTCCCCACAGCCCTGCCAGCATTTGTTATTGGTTGATTTCATGATAGCAGCCATTCTTTCTGGAGTGAAGTGGAATCTCAGCATTGTTTTCATTTGCATCTCTCAAATGACCAGTGATGTTGAACATTTTTTCATGTATTTATTTGCTATTTCTACTTCTTTGTGTGAGAAATGTCTGTTCATTTCAGATGCCCATTTTCAGATTGGGTCTTTAAATTTGGGAGGTCTGATCTTTTTAAGTTCTTTATAGATTCAAGATAATAGACCTTTGTCTGAGGAAGAGCAGGTGAAGACTTTTTCCCACATTGTGGGTTGTCTCTTCACACTGCTGGTGGTTTCTCTTGCTGTGCAGAAGCCTTTTAATAAGAAGAGATCCCACTTGTTGATTGTTTGTGCTAGTTCACGGGCAACTGAGGTTTTGTTCATAAAATCTTTTCCTACACCGATGTCTTCAAGGGTTCTACCTAACCTCTGTTCCAACTGGCTAGAGTTTCTATTTTAATATTTAGATCTTTAATTCATTTTGATTTTAGTTTAGTGCATGGTGAGAGATATAGCTCTAGTTTTAATCTTTGGCAAGTTGAAGCCCAATTTTTCCAGCACCATTTATTAAAGAGGCTATCTTTCCTCCAGTGAGGGTGTTTGGCTCCTTTATCAAAGATGAGATGGCTGAGTGTGTTTGGTGTTGTTTCTGCATCTTCTAATCTGTTCCACTGGTCCTCAGGTCTGTTTCTTTGTCAGTACCATGCTGTTTTTTATCACAATAGCTTTGTAGTATAGTTTCAGGTTGGGGATTGTGATAATCCCTGCCGTGTCTCTGTTACCTAGAATTGTTTTTGCTATTCTGGGTCTCTTCTTGCTCCAAATGAAATTTTGGATTTTTTTTCTTGAGGTCTATGAAGTATGCTGCTGGGATCTCAGTTGGAATTGCATTCAATCTATATAGCAGTTTTGGAAGTATGGCCATTCTCACTATATTAATCCTTCCTACCCAGGAGCAGGGGATGTCTGTCCATTTTCTGATATCATCTTCAATCTCTCTCTTCAGAGTGCCATAGTTTTCAGAGAAGAGGTCTTTGATTTCTTTCATTAGGTTGATTCCTAGGTATTTCAGTTTTTTGGATGCTATTGTGAAAGGAATTATTTGCCCTATTTCTCTCTCAGTGAGTCTGTCATTCATGTAGAGGAAAGCTATTGATTTTTGTGTGTTGACCTTGTAACCAGCTACTTGACTGAATTTGGTTATTAAGTCTAGAAGACTTTTGGTGGAGTTCTTGGGGTCTTCTATATAGAGTATCATGTCATCTGCAAATAGTGACAATTTGACTTCTTCATTACCTATCTTTATTCCTTTTATTTCTTTCTTTTGTCCAATTGCCATTGCTAATGTTCCCAGAACTATATTGAACAAGAGTGGTGATAGTGGACATCCTTGTCTTGTTCCTGATTTTAGTGTGAAGGATTTCAGTTTTTGACCATTTAGTATGGTATTGGCTGTTGGTTTTTCATAGATGGCTTCTATCAGTTTGAGGTAGAGACCATCTATTCCAATTTTTTGTAGGGTTTTTATCATAAATGCATGTTGGATTTTGTCGAATGCTTTTTCTGCATCTATGGAGGTAATCATGGTTTTTGTCCTTGGCTCTATTGATATAGTGTATTACATTGATTGATTTTCATATATTGAACCATCCCTTCATCCCTGGGATGAATCCCACTTGATCAGGGTGTATGATCTTCTTAATGATCTTCTGCATTCTGTTTGCCATTATCTTATTAAGGATTTTTGCATCTATGTTGATTAGTGAGATTGGCCTATAGTTCTCTTTTTCAGTTGGGTCTTTCTCTGCTTTGGGGATCAAGGTGATGCTTGCTTCCAGGAATGAATTTGGGAGTATTGCTTCCCTTTCAATTTCACTGAAGAGTTTAAATAGTAGTGGCAGCAGTTCCTCTCTAAATGTCTTGTAGAATTCAGCAGTGAAGCCATCAGGGCCCAGGCTTTTCTTAGTTGATAAGTGTTGAATTACATTTTCAATTTCATTGGTTGATATTGGTTTGTTCAGAACTTTTAGGTCTTCTTCGTTCAACTTTGGTAATTCATATGTATCTAGGAATCTGTCCATTTCTTCTGTGTTGTCCATCTTATTGGCGTATAGGTTCTGGAAGTAATTGATGATCCTCTGGATTTCTGCTGGGTCTGTTGTAATTTCACCCTTTTCATTCCTAATTGCATGGATTTGGACCTTTTCTTTCCTTTTTCTGACAAGGTTGGCTAAAGGTTTGTCAATTTTGTTGATTCTTTCCAAGAACCAACTCTTGGCTTCATTGATTTTTTGTATTGTTTTCTTAGACTCCATTGCATTGATTTCTCCTCTGATCTTTATAATTTTCTCCCTTGTATGAGCTTTGGGGTTGTCCTGATCTCCTTTTTCTAGAAGTTTCAGGTTCAGCATCAGGTTATTTAATTGGGCTCTTTCTGTTTTCCTAATATGCGTATTCAATGCTATGTATTTCCCTCATAAGACTGCTTTCATTGTGTCCCATAGATTCCGATATGTTGTATTGTCATTGTCATTTAATTGAAGGAACTGTCTGGTTTCTTCTTTAATTTCCTCTGTGATGCATTGGTTATTCAGAAGTGTGTTGTTCAATTTCCATGTGTTTATGAAATTTTTTGAGTTTCTTTTGCTATGGATCTCCAATTTCACTGGACTATGGTCTGATAATATACAGGGGATAACTTCAATTCCTTTGCACTTACTTAAACATGTTCTATGTGTGAGGATGTGGTCTATTTTGGAGAATGACCCATGTGCAGCTGAGAAGAATGTGTATTCTGATTTTGTGGGGTGGAAGACTCTGTAAACATCTGTTAAGTTCATTTGTTCAAGAGTTCGATTGAGTTCTAGTATTTCCTTACTTATTTTTAGTCTAGTTGATCTATCTATTTGTGACAGTGGGGTGTTGAGGTCCCCCACTACAATTGTATTAGTGCCTATATGACTTTTCATGTCCATTAGTATTTGTTTTATATAGTTGGGTGCACTAGTGTTTGGTGCATAGATATTTATGATTGTCATCTCTTCCTCTTGGATTGTTCCCTTTACAAGGATGTAGTGTCCTTCTTCATCTGTCTTAATCAGTGTTGGTTTGAAATCTACTTGATCTGCAAAGAGGATAGCTACTCTTGCTTTTTTTCGGGTTCCTGTCACATGCAGTATTGTTTTCCACCCTTTAACTTTCAGTCTATGAGTTTCCTTTTGAATTAAGTGTGTTTCTTGTATGCAGCATATTGTTGGATTTTGCTTCTTGACCCATTCTGCCAATCTATTTCTTTTGATTGGTGAATTGAGACCATTAACATTGATGGTTATAACTGAAATGTATTGACTTGTCATTGCCATGACTTTTTCTTTTTGTTTGGTTCTCCCTCTTTCCATTTAATTTCTTGTCATGCCAGATGTGTTCATTCTACTTTGCTTCCTGGGGTTGTGATCCTCAATATCTCTTCCTAGGATGTTGTGTAAAATTCTTTGGAGTGCTGGTTTGGTGTTCATGAAGTTCCTAAGGTGCTCTGTGTCATGAAAGTATCTTATTTCTCCATCCATTTAGAAAGATAGTTTTTCAGGGCACATCAATCTGGGTTGGAGGTTCTTTTCTTTTAGGGCTTGGAATATGTCACTCCAAGCTCTTCTTACCTTGATGGTTTGTGTTGAGAAGTCTGCTGTGATTCTGATGGGCTTTCCTTTCTATGTGATTTGTTTCTTTTCTCTGACTGCTTGGAGAACTTTGTTCTTCTGTTGAGTTTGTGGGATCTTAACATTTATATGCCTATGTGTAGATTTTTTTTGATCAAGGCTATTTGGAGTCCTATATGCCTCACTTATCTGTATGTCAAGCTTTTGTCCCCTGCTTGGGAAGTTTTCTGCCATTATTTCTGTGAAGAGATTTTTTGTCATCTGCACTCTCTCCTGTTTCTTCATTGAGCCCAATCAGTTTTATGTTATTCTTCTTTGCATCATCTAGCAGCTGCTGGATTGATTTCTCATGTTCCCTTATAATTTTGAAGCAATTTTTCTTTTCCTGGTCACTAATTGCAATCTTATCTTCTATATCTGAAATTCTGTCCTCACATTGGCTCATTCTTCTGTGTAGACTTTCAATGGAGTTTTTCATATCCTGGAAATCTATTTGCATCTGTTTTATGGATTCCATTTGTTTCTTATTTTGGGATTCCATCATGTTCCTGATCTCCTCTCTAGATTTATTAATCATGTCTTGCACTAGAGGCACAATTTCTTCTGTTATCTCAGAAATTATTTCTGATTTCATTTTTTCAAGATTCCCCTTTTTTGCCAGTTCAGTGGGTCCAGGTCGTTGAGTATGTGATGTTCTTAAGACAATGTCACTCACTAAATTATCAATATTCTGCTCATAATTTACTTTGCCCATTGTATTGAGAGATGAACATTAAGTTTTTATTTAGTTCTTTTAAATTCAGAAAATACAAAATGTGTGACAAAGAAAATAAACATCTGCTGTAACTGTACCACTTAATAGTGGTAAGTGATACAAATATTTTCTTGTATTTCTTTGCAGGCTTTTTTCTATGTATATGTAGATATGTTTAAAATGTATTTATATAGCAAATAGTAATATAAATTAATCTCTTTCAAGATTGGAATTTCTAATTGTTTCATTTAACTTTATATTATCAAATATTCTTAGCATGCATTTTAATGGGTTGTAAATATATTATCTTTAGAATATGCCTTAATAATAAGTTATTCATTTATTTTTGGACTTTTAGTTTATTCTAATTAGTTTTGCAATACTGCAGTGAAGAATTTCCATTAATGTGACTTAATTATCTGCATATATCCCAGCCTTGGAGGCTGTGCGTTCAGGTGATACTTTGTTAAAGAGCTTTCTCCTCCCATCCAAAGCTGCTGTGCATTCCTGCCTGCCATATTCGAACACATGACCTAGTTTATATTTTATATTCTTCATAGCATTTATTATTACCTGCAATTTTCTTATTCATTCATCACTCTTACTTTTTATGATCTATCTTCCCTGCTGTTCCAGGAACAGGCTCTCTGTCTGCAGAGCTCTTCTGCCATGCTGGGCATGTGCTAAGGCCAGTTATTATATGGGGCTTCGAGGCCAGGCTGGCCAGGCTCAGGCTCAGCCACTACTTGTAGTGTTGCATCCCTTTTGTTAGGTTTGCCATTACACCTACATAAAGGTCATAATATAACCTATCTGGGAGAGTAGCGGTGAGGATTAAACGAATGAAAGCAAGAAAAGCTTTTCAATCAAAAGCTAACACATGATAAAAACAAAACATATATAGCTTTTCACAATGTGTGCCAGACACTGTGTTCTTAGTGCTTTATAAGTGACAACTTGTTTAACCTCACACAAAGCCCTCTATTATTATTTCCATTTTTACATGAGGAAACTGAGGTATGGGAGGTCAAGTTGCCAAAGCTGGTCCATGAATAGCTGAGCTAAGATTTAAGCCCCAGTAATCTGGCTTAGGAGCCTGTGTTCTTCACCACTACCTCATACTGCTCTCCAAACCTGGCAAATACCAGAGTAAGCTTTAATGCATGTTAACTAATGAATAAATCCCATTAATCTCTCAAGATTTCTTTCTAGAACTGGATATATTAAACACTTGTTTAGAAATAAATTACTGCACTTATGATAATAAGTAGTTCTAAAGCTGTTAGTATATGTTTCCAGAAGATGCTGGAGCCAGGGAACACATTAAGACATTTGATGTCCCAATGCCAATTTTCTATGGTTTTGATCTAAAATGTTCCCCAAAGTGTCATGTGTGAAGGTGGGGCCTGGTTGGAAGGGTGGGACACTGAGGGAGTGACCTGGAAAGATGTATTCTTATCTCCAGCCCTTCCCTTCTCTCTGCTTCCTGGCTGGCATTGTGTGAGCAGCTTTTTCCTGTCTTGGGGCCAGCCAACCGTAGACTAAGCTCACTGAAACTGTGAACCAAAGTAAACCTCTTCTCTTTTAAGTTGCAAGTATTACATATTTTATCCTAGCAATGAGAAAATGCCTGATTTGCCATTGACCATTCAGTAAGTGTTTAACAAATATATGAATAACAAATTATCTCTAAAAGGACTGGCTATATCAGTATACACTATTGCACTAAATATAGAAGAAGTATGTTCATTTCACCAGGAGCACCATAATTTTCTTTTTCAATTTGATAGGTAAAAATAGTTTCTAAGTTTTTGGTTTGCATCTATAACTCTTTGAGTTCCTTAATAAAACAAATACTTCTTGTATGTCTACAGTGTTCTAGGCACTGTTGTAGGTATTGTAAATGTAGTGGCCAATGAGATCCCTGAAGAAGATTCACATACCTGCCTAGCACATGTGCTCTGACGATTAAACTATACCAATAAATACTTTAGAAAAATGCAGCAGAGATGAAGACTGAACCAGAGTGTTAGAACTCTGTAAATGTGACTGGGGAATAGGGAGATAGTAATTGGAATTCATGGCTCCCAAGGGTGCAGTGGCTCTGGTGACCATCCAGGTTTTCATGTGAAAACTCTCTCAGTAGCTACATCTTAAGAGTTAAGGCTACCTTTTGTAATTAAGAGCAAAAGAAATAGATCAGGCTTCACAATGACAGAATTCTAGCCTTGAGTAGAAAAAGCAATCAGTTTCATTCCCTGTGTTAGAAGAAATTAAATTCCTTCTGGTGGTTGATAACATCATCTGGAATATAAAATTTTTATACACAAATATGCAGTGTGTACATAAATCACCAAGAATGTCAATGTCAATGATCTTTTTTCTACCAGATCAAATAGGTGAAAACCAAGAAAAGAAGTAATAAGAGCAGAATCATAAATGACCCAGAAATTGAAATTATTAGATGTAGGCTATTAAATAACTATTATTAATATGTGCAAGAAAACAGAAGAACATAATATATTTTAATAAAGGGCTGGAATCTATAAAATTAAATAAAACAGGAAGAGTACATTATGGGTAAATTGGGTGAAATGCAAATAACCCTGGGGATTATTATTAGAGATATACCAATATCAGTTCCCTATTTTTTTTTTTTTTTTTGGTACCGGGGATCAAACTCAGGACCTTACACTTGCGAGGCAGGTGGCAGCACCACTGAGCTAAATCCCTAGCCCCTCAGTTCCCTATTTTTGACAAATATATCATGGTAATATAAAAAGTTAACAATAGGGGAAATGGCTAAGGGATATGCAGGAACTCTATACTGCCTTTTTAACATTGTTGTATATCTAAAATTTCTTTCCTATTAATCATTAAAATATAAACTACATAAAGGTAGGGATTTGTTTTTTGTTTGTTGCTGTTTCCATAGTAACTTGAGCAGTAGCATGTCCTCAGTAAATACTTGTTGATTAAGGCAGTGTTTATATTTATGCTTTTGCTTTTATTTTTATCAATTTTTAAATTATTTTTATAATTTATTCTACTTACCTTGGGTTTAATCTATTTTTTTTAAATTCTTGAGTTTGATACCTATTGAATTAATTTTTTTACGTTTTCTCCTTTCTAATATGTGTTCTTGAGCCCTAAGGCACTCTCTAATTTCTGCATTATTATGATCTTAATATGGAATATGTTCATTACTGTACAATTGTAAGTATTTTCTTTCATTAAGATTCTTTTTTGAATAACAGTTACTTAGATTGGGCTTTTCATAATTTCCAGACAAGCCAAATGTTTTTATTTATGGGTATCATTTTGTTATTGATTTCTAATACTGACAATGAAGTTTCCAGCTTGCAGTTACTTCGTCCTGCATAGGCTCCAGCACGCGCTTCCTATCCTCTCTGGTGTGGAAGCCTCTTCCTGTCGCTTCTGCTCTGACACTCATGCCAGGACATAGGATGGTTGCTCCTGTCCTGTTCAGGCCACATCTGTGGTGTGATGTTCTTCTCAACTCCAGGTTCCCCAGATGCCATCTGACATCCCCGGAGAGCCTACACAGGTGCCCTGCTCCATCCACCGGTGGCCATGGCTTCCTGAGCAGGACTATGACCTTCCTGAGAGATAGCTTAGTGACCCTGCCTTCACAATTCCTCCCAGCCTGCCCTTCCCAACTAAGTCTTTAGGAATAAAAAATATAGGGAGCAGTTCCTCTACCTCATAAAATTTAGTGTGTATTCTTAACCTAATAAAATCTAAAGCTAATTATCTTTGTCTTCTTCACAAATAGTTCAGATGCTTTAAAATACCTTAAATCTGATAACTTTCTCCCCTTATTTGTATGTTTTTGTCCAATTTTCAGTCTCTTTGCACTTTCACACCAGCTTTCTTTTGGGTAGCACTTGTCTGCAATATCCTGTTCCATCTGTTAACTTGTACCTTGATATGTTCTGTAATGCCTGATACCCTCCCAGGGCACTGGGGCTTAAGCAAATCATACAAGTGTTTGAATCTTACTTTCATTATTTTGAAATTTAAATAAGCCTGGGTTAATCTTTCAAAGTTTTATTTTTAACTCTAAAATTGTAGAAGTCATGCTATCTGTGAATGATATTATTTGAGAAAATAATTGGAAAACTTAAAATGCTACTAAAAAGGGAGTAAACATCAAGCCCTCAACACATGGTTTGTTCCATCCATTTGTTATATAATTCCCAGTGCTGTGATGTACAGTGCAAACTCAGTAGCTACTTAAAGAGCAGGATACCCTAGGAAGGGCCCTGACTGAGACTTAGAGAAGACTTTTAAATAATTTCCCATGGCCCATGTTTTGGTGCTGGACCTGGTGTTGCCATGAATCTTTCCCAGGCTACCCTTGTTTCCTGGTTTCTTCCTCCTAAACCACAATAGAGGATAATCATATAAGAAATTCAACAAATACTTGTAAATTGGACTAGTTTGAATTTTTTCACTCTCAAGAACTAAGGATGGCCAGGCTATGAGATCTGTGGTGTAGCCGGGCTACCTCTGGGTGCAGCCCCTTCATGGTTCCCAGCTAAGGCCTGCTCATCCTCTCACTTGAGGTCTTCAGGGACTGTGCTAAGTTCAGTGTCATCACAGATGACAAAGCATAGATGAGTGGGAGGGGCACATGCATAATCACAGTACACAGTGCTACCATGACACACTTGTGTGCAAGAGAAGAATGGAGAAGGAGCAGCAGCATGGAAGTCAGGGGTTTCTAAGGCCAGGTGCAGCCTGTCTGAGAGTTAAAGCCAGTGTTGCATCAGAACGGGGAAGGATGAGTGGACACAGGGACCTTGATGTCCCTCTGGGAGAGCATGAACAAAGGGGGTGATGGTTAAGGCTGGAGCAGGGAGGAGGTGATGCTGTGATGTTTTTGGGTGTCTCAGAGGGTGATGGTGAGGAGCTGGGTCTTGGGCTGGACTTGACTTTTGATGTTCCTGACCTTGGAAGTTATGAAGCCTTTCTGTGCCTTCGCCCTATCATTGGAAAACTGAGGAAATAAATTGTAAATACTTTATAGGGACAGAGTGAGGTTTAAATGATCGTCAATTTAAAAAGCTTACCATAATGTCATAAGTGATCAGAGTGTTAGATGTTATCATATTATCATCACTGTTACTAAGTGAGGAAATAATGGAAAATCAAGCAGGAAAGGTAGCTAAGAGCTAGAGACTGAAATCTGGATTTTATTTTGTAGGTTATGAATTAAGGTGATGTAAAAGAATTAAGCAGGGAAGAGGCATGGCCAGGTTTATTGTTTGAAAAGGACTGCAGCCTCCATGTTGAGTGTCAACCAGAGAAAATGAGACTATGGCTCAGCTCACTTTAAACGTTCATTCACTCGCTCTTCATTCATTAAAAAGAGTGACTAGGTGTCAACTCTGACCAGGAACTACTGCTGCACAGCCATCCAGGGAGATGTCCAGAGACTGAGGGAATATAGGAAGCGGGGACAGGAGGGAGCTGGACTGGAGAGACATGAGAGAAGAGTGTGTCAGCACATGGCACCTGCTTCCATGTGGAAAGGGAGTGGATTTCTAAAGAGACTACTTGGACATTGGGGTCGAAATAATGGAGCAGGAGTCAGACTCCTTAGAGAGAAACTGAGTTCAGCCTTGAACAGGCTCAGCGTGAATGTGGAGTAGAGATGGAATGCAATGAGATTGCAGGTGGGCAGAATGTAGAGAGCATGGCCCACAAAGCAGGGTGTGGTGGTACACACTTGTAATCCCAGCAACTCTGGGAGTCTGAGGTAGGAGGATATCAAGTTTGAGCCCAGCCTGGGCAATGTAAGGAGTTAATGAGACCTTCTCTCCAAAAAGAAAAAAAAAAAGGGCTAGAGATAAGTTCAATCCCCAATATCTTAGAGAGTGTGTGTGTGTGTGTGGGGGGCTGTTAAGTCAGAGAGTTGGATGAGAGTTATTCTCAAGGAGAATCATGGAGAAAATGATGACTAAGAAGAGGCTGTGGTGTACACTTAAGGACTCAGTAGAGGGTTCAGATTTAGTAGTTCCCCACATGTGATAAGAGACCTAAGGAACTACAGTTTCCATGTAGGATGGAGGTGGAGCCGCTTTGCTCCACCCTGAGTCAGGGGGTGATAGGAGGTAATCATGGTTTATTTTTACTTATATTTAAATTTTTATTGGTACATGTTTGCAGTACATTCAGTTTACAGTCATCTTGAAGAGTGGGTACACTTAAATAATGCAGCTTGGTTCTTTTGTTCTTTTTTTTTGAATTTTATTTTTTTTAAATTTTTTCTCATTAAGTTTATTGGCACATTTTAGGTATAAAATACAGTTACATTCATCATTGGGATCTTGTACCATTACATTAAGTATCTTGGTTTTTATTTTTTTCCCCTTCTCTTGCCTTCCCTTCACCCCCTCCACCCTTCCATATTTGGAAAGACTTTGTTTCCATTTTTTCCCTTTTCTCATATTTTTTCTTTTCCCTTTTTCCTTTCCCCAACCCCTCCCACTTCCCCTGCTCCTTTAGACCTTTTCTTCCTGTTACATAATATCAATTATGCATTTTTTAATTGCAATATCAAGATGTAGGAGACATTACCACAGATTTTACAGAATTTAAAAGGATATAGAAAGCATATTACAAAAATCTCTTTTGAAATAAATTTGACAACTTCTAAGAAGTACCTTGGAAGACAAATTAATGAAACTAACTCTGGAGGAAATAAAAATTTGAATAGCACCTATTAAAGAAAGTATATTCCTAGCTTGAAAACTTACCTATATGACAACAGCAGGCTCATATACATTTTAACTGATAAATTATATCAAACAATTAAAGCAGAAAAAAGAAGGAACACTTCTCCCCTCATTTTAGGAACTCAACATTGTGCTAATCCTAAAACTGGATAAAGATAATAGAAGAAAAAAGTATGAACATAGATAGAAATTTGTTTAACAAAACAAACTATTAGAAGTCAGATCTGGCAGGATGTAGAAAGTAGTTTTGTTATAGGTTTGGCAGTGTTGGTTCAGCATTGGAAGATCCACCCCCAAAAGTCATCATTTTAACAGAGGAAAGGATAAAGCCATATGATCCTGTCACTATTTGGAGAAAAAATATTGGACTGAATTCCACAGCTGTTCATGATAAAAGCTATCAGGAGACTAAAAGTAGAACAGAACCTTCCCAACAGAATAAAGACATGTACTCCATACTTCCAGCGAGAATGCCTTATATGAATGGAGAAGATACAATGCTTTCCCCTTAAGGTGGGGAACAAGGGCAGATATGCTTACTCTTTATCTGTCCATTAAACTTTGAAACCTAGGCCCAACCAAAATAGTCTGGCAATAAAATGACACAATTAGGATAGGATTGGCAAGGTGGAAGCAAAATCTTTATATGTGGATGAAATGATCATCTATGAAGAAAATACTAAGAAATCTCTAGGAGCCCCTAGAACTTGTATTTGAGTTTAGCAGGATCAGAAAACACAAGGCATATATAAAAATTCAAGTCTATGTATGCTTGCTATAAATGAAGAATTGGATATTGAAATTTAAAAGTTATGTAGGAGTACAAAGGACATAGAAAAGGTAGAAAAAAAAAGTGTTGGAAGAAGTTTAGTATCTAATTTTAAGACTCCTTCTAAAGCTACAGTAATCAAGGCAGTGTTGGTGTAAGGAAAGACATATAGGTCATTTGAATAAAACAGAGAATCTAGAAATAGAACCACACATATATGGTCCCCTGAGTTCTGAAAGATTATTTAACATTAGCATTTTATAGAATATAAACTCAATTCAAGAGCCAAGGAAGAGATAGTGTTTTCAGCAAACAGCACTAGAACACCTGGTATCTGTATGTGAAAAATTAACCTGAACCCTTTATTTCCATACATGAAAATAACTTGAAGGGATCTGTGAACCTAAGTAAGAAAGCCTAAAAGTATAAAACTTTAAGAAGAAATTATAAGGGAAAATGTTTATGAATTCAGGGTAGGCAAAAACTACCTAGTATGCAAAAGACATGATGTATAAAAGAAAAAAATTGATAAATGAGATTCCATCAAAATTTAGAACTTTAAATTGCATCATTAAAATGAAAAGCAGTCCTTAAACAGACCATATTTACAATGCATATAACCTATGACCAGAATATATAAAGAATTCTTAGAGCTCATTAATAAACAACCCAATTAAAAAGTAGACATAAGAAGATGATAAATAGTCAGTATAGCATAAGGAAAGGTGTGCAACTCTAGAATCAGGAAAAATACTAATCAGTACAATAACAAGATTGAATTACACACTCATTAGGGAGATGAAGTTAAAAGTTTTAAAAGCCTTGTCATGACTTCTTCTTTTTGTTGGATTCTCCTCCTTTGCATTTAATTTGTCACGCCCAATGGATTCATTCTGCTGAGTTTCCTGGGGTTGTGATCCTCATTGTCTTTTCCTAGGGTATTGTCTAAAATTTTTTGGAGGGCTGATTTGATATTCTTGAAGTTCCTGAGGTGCTCTTTATCATGAAAGTATCTTATTTCTCCATCAATTTTGAAAGATAGTTTTGCAGGGTACATGAATCTGGGTTGGAGGCTGTTTTCCTTTAGGGCTTGAAATACATCACTCCAAGCTCTTCTTGCCTTGAGGGTTTGCATTGAGAAGTCTGCTGTGATTCTGATGGGCTTTCCTTTGTATGTGATTTGTTTCTTTTTTTTCACTGCTTATAGAATTTTGTTCTTCTGTTGGATTTCTGGAATCCTAACTATTATATGTCTATGTGTAGATATTTTTTGATCAAGGATAGCTGGAGTCCTGTATGCCTCACTTATCTGTATGTGAAGTTCTTTTCCCATCCTTGGGTAGTTTTCTGCCATCACTTCTGTGAACAATTTTTTTTATGTCATCTGCACTCTCTCCTCTTTCTTCATTGACTCCAATCAGTCTTATGTTATTCTTCTTTGCATCATCTAGCAGCTGCTGGATTGATTTCTCGTATTCCTTTACAATTTTAAAGCAATTTTTCTTTTCCTGGTCACTAATTGCAATCTTATCTTCTATATCTGAAATTCTATCTTCACATTGGTTCATTCTGCTGTGCAGACTTTTGATGGAGTTTTTAATCTCCTAGAAATCTGTTTGCATCTATTTTATGAATTCCATTTGTTTCCTCTGTTGGGATTCCATCATGTTCCTCAGATCCTCTTTTTTTTAATGTGTCCTCTCTAGATTTATTAATCATGTCTTGCACTATGAGCATAATCTTTGCTGTTATCTGAGTAATTATTTCTGATTTCATTTTTCCCAGATCCTCTTTTGTTACCAGTTCAGAGTCCAGGTGGCTGAGTATCAGAGTGTTGCATCTCGTTTCCCTTTGGGGTTGCTGTAGGTGATCCAGAAGTCTGTTTTTGAGGCTTGTTTACGTGTCTTCTCATTTCCACGGGGGTTGGAGGATGCTTCTGGCACCCATGTATCTCTCCTTCTCTGCCCTAGGAGCTTGGGATGGTGGCATGGGAGCTTCCTTCCAGTGCTCGGACTGGCTCAGCTTCCCTGCCCTAGGAGGGTGGGATGGCAGTGGGGGAGCGTCCTTCCAGGTGCTCAGCTTGGTTCTTTTTTTTTATGTCCCTCCCCTTCTCTCCCTCTCCCTCCCTCCACCTCTAAATGCCCCCCTTTTTTTGATACCAGGGATCGAGCTCAGGACCTTGCCCTTGCAAGGCAGGCACGGCACCACTGAGCTAAATTCCTGGCCCCTCCTTTACCTATTTTTGTTCTTGTTGATATTATTAACCATTTCATATTTATGACATATAATATTTGCTTACATTTATTTATTTATTTATTTATTTATTTTTTACAGTTTAATGTATTTTAACAGCAAACTTATAGGAACAGCACAGAAAGACAGCATTGAAAACATGTACTAGCATGTTTAAGACAACTCAGGAAAGTATAATGACTAGATGGAATCTACTGTATGATAAAAATGCTACAAATACCATTTAGTTGCTGTCAATAAGAAATTTACTTATTTTAACAAAATCCAAATGCTGGCATTGTCCAGAAAAATTTAACAGGTTTATTTATAATTGTTATAAAGTTGAACTGCTGAAACTTGTTCACTGAAACATTTTGACTTGCATCAATGCTTTACATCCCCGCATTAATATTAAAAATTCACACACAAATGAAAATGGAAAAACTGCCAATACCTGATTTCTGTCCCCTATTTTCCACTCGCAATCATGTACTTAGGTCCCTTTTGACCCCATGGAAAAAAATATATCTAACATTCAGAACTACCAATAACAGGAAGAAGAGGAAAAAAATTTTTTTATAATGAAATGTTTCCCACCATAATGGACTCTTAAGCACGTTCTCCATGTATGTGGCTTGCTAGTTGGATATCTTTTGGTATAATTGTTACATGTTTGGCATGGATAGCACACAGGTTGGCATCTTCAAACAGGCCAACCAGATAGGCCTCACTTGTCCGCTGCAAAGCACCAACAGCTGCACTCTGGAAGCGCAGATCTGTTTTGAAGTCCTGAGCAATTTCTCGCACCAGATGCTGGAAAGGGAGTTTGCGAATCAGAAGTTCAGTGGACTTCTGATAACGTCTAATTTCACGTAGTGCCACAGTCCAGGGCCTGTAACGATGAGGTTTCTTCACCCCTCCAGTAGAGGGCGCACTCTTGCAAGCGGCTTTTGTAGCCAGTTGTTTCCTGGGCGCTTTACCACCAGTGGATTTGCGGGCAGTCTGCTTTGTCCGAGTCATGGTACAGGGACCTCCTTACCCCCTTCTCCTTCGGCCGGAGCTTGGCGAGCTAGAGGCAGTGCTGGCATTGGAGAGTGACGGCCTGCTTACATTTATTGAGGTTATTAGTACCTATACATGGCATAACTTTATTCTCCTTATTTCCCCTTCCCTTGCCCCTTTCCCCTCACCATTGGTCTCCCGGACCCCTTCCCATTTATAAGAGATTCACCCCCTTGTCTCCTTCTATCTATCTTTGTGTGTGCTTTTTGTTTATACTTTACCTTACTCAAAGGAGAGATACCATATGGTATTTAAGGTCAAGTGCCTGATTTATTTCATTCAACATTATGTTTTCCAGGCATAGATCCCAAATGTCCCCTGAATCTCTTGGGTAGAAGGTGATTGGATCTATACTCATCAGTAAACTCACCTGTTGATGAGTTCAGTAGCTGAATGTGCTGTTAAGAGGGGGTCTATGTGGACGTGGTCACTGGGCCAGACCCAGAAGGGTACATTCTTATCCCCTGCTCCTCCCCTCTCTCTGCTTCCTGGCTGCCATGGGTTGAGGAGCTGTCCTTTGCTGGCCCCTTCTACCATGCTGTTTCTGCCTTGGAGCCAGCAGACCATGGACTGAAATAAACCTCTCCTCCTTTAAGTTGTAGATGTCCAGTGTTTTGTCCCAGTGATAGGAAAGTGACTAAGACAGATTGAAGAGGGCACAGAGTGAAAGAAGGCTCAAAGTTCAAGAGTGGTTCATAATCAGGCTTGATAGTTTCTCCTGGGAACAATGGCAATGTGTGGAGTTTTTGCTGTTCATGGATATGCTCCTGGAATCTAGTGCTACTGGACTCCAGGGATGCTACAGGGGACAGGGCAGTCCTGATGCCATGTGTTACCTGCCTCAAGCTGTCAGTAGTAGTGGGATCGAGAAGCTCCACTAAAAACAAGAAGGAGAATGATGGAATAGTTGGTAGACTAAATGTGAGCACTGAAAAGCTATGAGGGGAGGGGGGAAAATGAGAGATCTTTATTAGGATAAAAAAAGAGCAATGAAGATTGGATAATTGAATGAAAAAATGAATGAGAAATGACTGAATCATTGGTGGTGAAAAATTTTGTAGGCAATATCAGAAGGACGCAGGAGCATAATTATGTGGATTACAGTGATCCCCAGGAAGGATTCCTCTCTTCTGAACAAGGGCATGGAGGTAGAAACTGAAGTGTGAATATAGATATATTTTGTATCGTGTCAGAGAAGGTAAAGTGTTAACAGCTTTCATTATAGAATTTTGGTCTTGCAACGTCTTTTTATGAGTATATTGTTTTGTGTATATTAGATTAGAACTCACAAAGTGATATCTAAAATTAAAATCAATTATATTGCAACATGTCTGAAAAATGTTAAGAAAACCAAATTAGTTGTATAGTAATATACATACTTTTTAAATAGCATATTAAAAACAAAATCTTGCAATGTACTTAATAGCTAGCATAATTTTGAAATTATGATAAGAGTAAATTATATCGAGAGACTTGCAACAACTGCAATAAAATATGAAAACATCACTGATTTCTCTTGGCAAAAAAGTCACAGATAATGACTGCTATTACCACTCTATACTGCCCTCATCTTAAGGAAAGAAATGCACAAAGTCAGCTACAGATTAGTAAGAGTAAAAACATTATTTTTTTTCTTATCCAAGTTCATAGATGGCCTGAATTCTTAACCATCAGCCCTGGCCATGTCTCATGGTCAGTCCCATTTTTCTTCCCTGTCTTTTCTTATTCTTTGTTTTCTAGTCTTTCCC
The DNA here is from genome assembly GCF_053883595.1 of Heterocephalus glaber. NCBI lineage: Eukaryota > Metazoa > Chordata > Mammalia > Rodentia > Bathyergidae > Heterocephalus > Heterocephalus glaber. The sequence goes on along the minus strand of NW_028258419.1, from coordinate 1,625,771 downwards.
ACCCTTTGCTCTTCTGACTTTAGGTCTATGTTGGCCCCCTTATCACTGTGAACTATGATAGTATCTCTCTGGAGAAGGTATTGGTCCTGCAGTGATTAATGTGGCCCTCCCAACACTCCTCCTTACTGCTGGCCAAAAGGAGGACCACACATGGACAGCTGCTCTCAGAATCTGGAGCAAGGTCATCTCTATAGGTGAGTGGGGGCAGAGAATGCCCCAAAGTTCAGAACAGCCTTTAAGGGAAGGTGAGTGAAGCTGACTCAGAACAGGTTGAAACATGGTGTGGAGTATTTGGTGGGAGTAAAAATACCTATATCTGTGATGGCATCCCTCTGCAGTGTTACATGAGTCTCTCCAGCTGTGCTGGGCATTCTTGGTCTAGGCATGGAGAAGATAAATTGCTGGAGGAATATGGAGTTGGAGGTTGGGAGGGGTCATGTGGCAGAAGGCAAAGGGGCCAGGAAATTGAAGGTGCTGACAAGGGAGGGGTTGAAATGGTGCACCATGGGGTGCTGGCTCAGTAGGGTAGGAAATGAAGCCAGAGGGGGCTGATGGACCAGCAGAGAATGGCGAGATGCAGGGAGGGGAGGTCTCACTGAGGTCAACACGCTGGTAAAAAATTGAAATAGGATGTAAGGGAGCTGGACCTCCTCGTCTCCATCCCTGTTTCTGCATGGCTGTAATTAGTGAGGCTGGCATGGCCCTCCCTAGTGTATGCCTTAATGACTCAAAACATTATTACAAATGGGCCCTAAATGTGCCATTAAAATAGTTCTGCTTTACATTCAAGTATGCTCCACAAGACAGACTGGACTCAATCAACTACTGGAATGAGAGAGAAAGGAGAAATGTAGGGAGTAAGCCAAAAAAAAAAAAAAAAAAAAAAAAAAGCCCTCAGTCATTTTTTGCAAATTGCTTAAAACCATTAAATAAATTAAGCTGCTGGGCACACATTTCATGGAGTTCCAATTTAGCAATTACTGTTCCTGCTGCAAAATCAATAAAATATGCATACATAATCATAGAGAGAAAACATGTCTGAGGACCAAGTCTGATCTTGGTGCAGAAACTGTCCTTAGGGAAGGCTAACTAGTTAAGGTGTGGTGGGTTTAGCACGGGACTGTGGTTGCTAAAAACATGTTATTGGACTTTTTGAAGTGGCTGTAGTACATGGTCTAGAAATCAAAATGCCACCAATGGTGTATGCGAAAATTCTCAATTTCATCTTATCCTTATCTACCTTGGGCCCCTTCATCCTGTATTTTAATTTCTCCAGTGCTTCCTGTGCCAGCCAAACAGATAAAAATACATGTGTGTTCATTCTCTTGCCTTTCCCGCACACAGGTTGGCATAGCATAAATATTTTAAGCATCTTGATTTTGTTTCCCACTTAATAGATCCAGAGTACCAGTTTACGGGTGTCATTTTTTTCAGGTGTGTAGAATTTCACGGTGTTGATGTGCCATAATTTAACCAACCCTGCCCAGGTAGCTTCTAATCTTTTCTGAATATTTTATAGACTAGATTACTTTACATAGGTCCAAGTACATCTCTACAGACAGTCTCAGTTGTATCATTGCCAGGCTCTCAGGTCAATACATGGTAACTATTGCCAGATTCCAATCCAAAGGGATCTGTACTCCTACTAATGCCAATGAATGTGAGAGCTCCTGGTCAGGGAAATGGTTGAGTACTGAGTTTAATCTATGAATGACACATGTAGGGGTCAGATTGTGATTTTAAAAGTTGGCCACCATATTGTGAAAATAACGAATACCATGCACAGGACCGTGGCTGTGCTTGTGCCTTGTCCTGAACCTCATCTGCAAGGCTGATTGTGACAACCAATGGGACACAGGCTGTGACAATGTTGCATCACCAGCTGTAGTGTCTGCACAGTGATTTTTGCTTTCAAAGGGCTTCAGTGTTCATGTATTTAACACGCCTTTATGAAGCATTTACTATAATTTATGGGGAACAGGACCTACTATTGGTTCTTTCCCTCTGCATGTAGGGCAGTCTTCAAAGTGTGTTCATGTGTGCACTTTAGGAGAATCTTGAAAGCTTGAAAAGCTTAGAATCTCCTTATGTATTTTAAGAATCAATAGAATTGTTTAAATGATGGATATGTACCATACAGTATATATTTACCTCTTAAAATATTACACATTATCTAATCTGTAAATAAAATTGTTACATTACCTTCTAAAATGGATCCAATGGAATCTAAATACTAATAGGATATCAACCATCACCTATTTAAAAATACAGAAACACATTCTCCTTTTAACAGGCTGAATGCATACAACATTCATTTATTTTTCTTTAGAAGTATTTTCCATTCCATTTTCCCCAGGCAATTTTATCTTTATGTAACACATTTCATATTTGAAGTTCTTATAGACCCCTGCCCAATAATTCTCTGCTAAAAATATGTATATACACTGGAATTTTAATTAAATTTCTTCCATCCCACCTCAAGTTGTAAATGTTACAATATTATTGACTGAATTATTTTTGATTATTAATAATACACAATCGGTCAAAGGAACATAAATATACTTTTTGATAAATATTTTTAAAATACAGGCTTTTATTGAAAATGCATCTCTTATAGATGCCTGGGCTGTGTTTATTTTATTAGTTCAATGGAATTGTGACTGTCCCAGTATTGCCAGAGTGAGACAGGGTTCAGCATCATTTCCATTTGACTATATTCTCCTTCAATGTGGCTCAGAGAAAAGACTTGAAAACTAGTGACAGACACAGATAATTTCCCATTGTCTCTTTGTTTGACACCCTTGGGATCTTTATGCTCTCAGACTTTGCTGATAAAAACATGCTTTTATGTGCAAGAGGGAGAAATGAAAGCAGAAGTGGGAAATAAGTGTACAATAGCTTGTTTCTTAGAGTAGTCTTTCTGAAAGGTAAATTAGAATTAGGAAACAGTATGCATAAAAGTCCAAAATCTGGGAAGGTGATATGGGGGAAGAGCTGTAACTCCCAAACCTACTAGATATCCGAAACACGAGTTCGTGTTCTCTAAAATTGAAGAATGAATTTTAGGAACAATGGAGGTTAAGAGTAGGACAAATTTATTAGGAAAAAGAAAGTTTCTGCCTAAGAGAGACAGAAGGGGGACCAGAAAGTGTGTTGCCCACCCACCCCACTTTTCAAAGATGTTTTATACAGCAAAATCATATGGTGAGGCGGGTACAAAGTGGGACAAAACTATATGACCCAATGGAAATTTACAAGGTGGGCATGAGGTGGGACAAAACCATGACCAACCAATAAGATTACAAGTGCAGTCACCCAGGTAATATTGATTAAATGGGGGTCAAATGAAAAGACAAGTCACATACAAGGAATTTCCCATTTAGAATATCAATCACTGCTCTCTATCTCTAGGAGAAGTAGTGCTTCTTTTCCTTTTTATAATGCTAACCAGTGAATACCCCAATTGTTCTCCATGTTGGTTCCTTTCTGTGTTGGCTCCTGGAGGCCTGGTGCCTTAAGGGAGGACCTGTCTACCCACCAACAAGATATCTAATTAACTTACTTATCTATAATAAAGGGACTGTCTTCAAAGCTCCCCTGGGCACCCTATCTGGGAAGGCTATATGCTCCTGCAGGTGCCTGTGCTCAAGTTCCAAGACCACGGGTGTGTGTGACCTCTAGGAGGAAGAGCAAGTTTACAATGAAGTCACCAGACAATGGAAGACCAGAGTCCAGGAATAGCCCCAAATGAGGAACTGTCAAGAAACCAAGAAAGAGGATAAGAGGGGAAGAAAATACCAGCCACAGAGAAGTATCTGAAGGTATTTCACAGTGAGGACATTGCAGACTATGTGCTCCAGTACAGCATTCCTAAGGCCAGCCAGGTTCATTCAAAATAACCACAACACCATCCAGTCACCAGAAAGCGTGTGTCTATATATATAATATAATCACACAATACCTGCATAGGGTGAGATCCCAGATGGCCAAGAAGGAGGTGGTGTCCTGAGGACGAGCTCATGTCTGAGTGCATCACCTTGAACCTCCATTCCACTAGTTCACAAACTCAGGCAAGTTACTATACTATTCTAACTGCTACCTTTTTATGCTTGTTAGTAGTTGTACCTAGTTCAGGTGGTTAATGGAAGAATTGAATAAAATAATTTAATAAAGCTCTGAACACAGTGCCAGGTCATTTAATATTGGTTCAACCAAAAATGCTAAGTTATGTGCTCACAAACTAATAAAGGGAGACAGTGCTGCACACATACAGGCCAGAAAGTGTCATTAAGCAGGTATCTGTGGTAGGTATGGTTAATCCCATTATCCAGATGGGGATAAGGAGGCCACAGGAATTGAAATTATTTGCTTAAATTTACCAGCTGGTGAGTGGCAGAGCACAGACTTGACAGAAAACAGAAGGATGGATTCTCATAGCCTCTTCAAGAATGTGGAGGCATTCTTGCTCCTGGGTCCCATGTTCTGCAACCTTCCTTGTCATTCCAGATCAGAGAAAGGCTCTGGACACACACGCATCATGACAGCCTATAGCTGAGCCTCTTGATCCCTGGCCTGTGAGTGCCTTGGCAGCTCTGTAGGCGAGGGAGACCATCCCACTATGCATGAAGGGCATTCCAAGGTCAACAAAGTGCTTCAAGCTCCATAAAGAAAGCAGCTATATAAATGGGGGTTCTTGTTAAGATAATAAAGCTTGAAAGGCCACTTTCGAAAAGAGAGGTCACTTGAAGGGTTACCAGGAAAAGCCACATGCCCCAGATATGCTAGTTAATCTGCAGTTTTCATAAAATATACACATGCTATTGGAATATATTTTTAATTATTTTACTTTTAGAAGATGATGGCTTTATCATTGTTTAAATAAATTAAGCCAATTCCCATTAGTAGAGGCAAAAGTGTCTTGCATTTTACACGTGGTGGCAGGGAGGAATGGAGTCACCAGAAAGCTCATTAAATGTGTCATTGCTGCTGGTCAAATCCTAGAAACTCTTTGGAGCAGGATATGGTTCCAACTGTCTATGGTTGTGCATTAATAGCGGAGAGTGCCTCCGAGTATTTCCTTGTTTTGAAAAAATTGTGGTATTAAATTCACAGCCTTCCTTCATCAGAAAGGGAAAATGATTTGACCCTCACATTCCTTGGGGCTGAACTCACACTTTGGAGGCTCACTTCAAAGCTCTGTAAATACTATGAGTAACACTTTGGCCCCTTCTGAAGCAGGAGGGCAATTCGCTTTCTGAGGAACACCCAAGTCTTTAAAAAGAAATGGTCAGGTTTAAATATCTCACTGTTTTTCTTGCTTGAGGCTCCATGCTGAGGATTTTATTTTCCTTATGCCGCCCCAGCTCCTTTCTCAGAGGTTGGCTGGCGTTGGCGTGCAGGGCAGCTTGAGGTTTGCAGCGCAGTTTATTTGTAGTGTGCCTGGGGCGGGCTGAAGATTCTTTTAGGATGCGGGAGGCTCCCTGAGTTTGGAATATCAATGGCACTTCAAAGGGCTGGAGCTGCGAATTAGCAGTCAGGCTTCTTCTCAGGCCCCAGAATAGAATAAAATAACCCCCAGAGAAGTGTTTCAAGATAGGGAAGGGGAGACCTGTCTGCAGTGGCCCAACAGCAAAGCAGAAGCCCAGGTCTTCACAGATGTCTTGGCGTCTCTCTGGGCGCAGGAAACTGTCATGGATTTTCCAGAAACCCCCAAATCTCCCCGACTGAAATCATACACACAGTGCTTGGCATGGCCCCAGCCAGCCAAGTCTCCCCAGTTCCATTTATGATAACCCCCACTGAGCTTTCAAAAAAGGGTAACTCAAAACTGTGTAGCCTAATTTATTTCCAAAAGGTCAAGCACCATGTAGATTTCAAGGTTTTCTAACATATTCATCCCCCGCCCCTTCTCCTTTTCTGTGAACCCCTGGCAAAAGATAAGGAAAGTTAGGGCCTTTTAAAAAATCCCCTTCAAATCTTCAATATGAGTCAGCACCTGTCCGGCCACAGTCAGGCAAACAAAACAAAACTCAGCAGAATCATGAGCTTTCTCATCACTCCAATATGTGAGCATGTTTAAGTAATTCTAGAAAGAAAATCAGTTCTATTCGGAACAGGCAAGGCTTTACAGCTCTAGGATTCAACTCCCAGTGCCTCTTTCCCGTTCTATTTAAAAGAAAATGGAAAGTATACATGGGGAGGCTGGAGCTGCATCAGTGCTCACGTTGATTGGCCTGCTGGTTCTCATGGTCATGGTTATTCACCCAGCTCTGGGGTTCTTCCAGTGGAGTTTTGCCTCCCAGGTCTTCTTTAAGAAAGGACTAAGCCTTCAAAGGCAAGAGTGGGAAGTGCCCAGGACTGGGACTCACCTGCAGTTGGCCCATCACTTGGCCTCCCTGGTCCTCAATTTTCTCATTCGCTGATAGCTTCCGATTGGCTGGAGTTGAGTGCAAGCACCCACTAAAGCGTGAGTGTGGATGGCCTCTATTTTAGTTATTTTTTCATTGTTGAGGCAAAATATCTAACATCTATAAGTTAAGGGAGGAAAGGTTTATTTAGCTCATGGTTTGTAGAGGTTTTAGTCCATAATCAGCTGGCTCCAAGGGAGGGTAGCATGGCAGACAGGTATTGAAGAGGAGAAACAGTTTACAGTGAAGTGAAACAACAGGGAGTGACCACAGCTCTTTTTATCCCTTTTATCTTATCCAGGCTACTTAGGGCGGGCAGCACTCACACCCTTAATCCTAGCACCCTTGATCCCACCATTGCACCAGGAATCAATTCCAGTATTCCACGCCCTAGATCCAGCCACCTCTGAAAAAACCCCACCTATGACCATGTGGGGCTTTGGGGGGACATCTAGACACAAGCCATAACAGCCTCCTTTATGTTTCTGTTAGTCCATGTTTGCAGAACAAGATGATTTCATTCCTCATGGGGGGTTGTGCATGTACATAACACCTCTTTTGCACCCTCTTCCCTGCCATTCTCTCCCTCCACCTCTTGATCTCCTTCACCTTTGAGAAAGATGTTTCCATACTTCCCATTATCTATCTTTTATTTTGCTCTTTATTTATATTTTGAGTTTCCCATGTAAAATTTGAATTTGTGTATGTGATTTATTTCCCTTAATATTATGGTCTCAAGGTGCATCCATTTTCCAACAAATGACTCAAGTTTATCTTTCTTTATGGCAGAGCAGTGCTTATATATTCTAGATAGTAGTCCTTTGTTTGAGGAATAGCTGGCAATTTTTTTCCCATTCTGAAGGTCGTCTCTTCACTCTTTTAATTGTTTTCTTTTCTGTGCAGAAACTTTTAAATTTGATATGATCCCACTTGTTGATTCTTGGTACTATTTCCTATGCCATCAGGTTTTGGTTCAGGATGCTCTTGCTCATGCCTATGACTTCAAGAGTTTACCTATTTTATATTTCAGCAGATTAAGTGTTTCTGTTTTAATTTGATCTTTGATCCATTTTGATTTTAGTTTAGTGCATGGTGAGAGAGATACGGGTCTAGACTCAATCTTTTGCATATGAATACCCAGCTTTCTCATTTATTATATGTGCTGCCAAGGTGAGCACATTCAGCACCATTTGTTAAAGAGGCTACCTTTCCTCCAGTGTATATCATTCTTTAAATGATGCACCTTCTTTTTCATTCATTTATGCTATTTGTCCAGCTCCTAGGCATTTTGATCTGTATCCTGTGGCCCTAAATGTCACCTCTAGGCCTTCACTCCCCTGGTTTTCTCTGGAATACTCTCCCTTTTTATTTGGCTGACTCTGAATGAGGTGCTTTAAGTCAGCAGCAATCCAGCAAAGTGTCAGTCTTGGCCATCTTTAGCATTCTTTGGCATCTTCAACCTTCCCATCACAGGTTCTATTGTGCTGCATAATTATCTATGGGATCCCTTGCTGAGTTGGAAGCTAACCGGACAGGAATTGCATCCTTTTTGTTTATTATTTTATCCTGGGTACTTAGCATAGCATCTGGAATCTGGTAGATGCGCAACAAAATTTTTTTGTATTAATTAATTAACCAATCAATCAAAGTGAGCTTTGAACATTACTCTGAATTTTAGAGGATCATTAAAAAATTTCTTCCAATATTTATTTGCCTGATTTCAACTGTACTGAAATGTTAAAAAAACACACACACAATGAATAGTCCTATAGCCTCTATTTAGATTCAACAATCATGCAGTTTTTACCAAGTATGTATAGAAATGGATGATTTTTGCTATTAGAAAGTCCATTGCCCATATCATGATACTTTATGCCTAAAGACTTCTGCATTTCACTTTGAAAAAGGAGTAAAAATGTTAATCTTTCATATGAAACAATACCATTAAAATACTTAAGAAAATTAATAATTCCATGATGTCATCTAATATCAGTTCACATTTAAGTTACACCAAATTTCAATGCAATTATATTTTTTTAAAAAATCAAGATGAAATTCACAGAAGAGGAAATTAGTCATTTTAAAGTGTACAATTTGGGGCATGTAGAACATTTGAAATGCTGTACAACCATCACTTCTTCTGAGTTCCACATCACCTTCATCACCCCCCAAATTCACTTTCATCACCCAGAAAAGAAGATCACCCACTAAGCAGTCACTCATTCTCCTCACTTCCCAGTCCCTAGCACCTACTTTCTGTCTCTATAGGTATACTTATTTTGGATATTTTAGGTATAATGAAACCATAAAACATGTAATCTTCTGTGTTCCCTCAAATTGCCTGATATCTATTTTTTATGAAGAAATTTTGAATAAGAAAAGAAATAAAAACTGTTTTTCAGTATCATTACCTCGACGACTATTTTGAAAAGATGATATTACATTTTGATCTGAGGTCTTCTCCAGCCCTACTCTAATGTCTCCTACCCAGCCACGCTGACAAAGGGAAACATCCATGAAAACAGATACATGGTCTGCACTTTAGGAAAAGGGACCCAGGCATTTGCCCTAATCTCTTGGTCCGTTAGGTATATCAGGAACAGCCACAGGCTGACTTCAGCTAGGAAGTGGTCTCTGTTGTTACTATAAAGGTTCCACCTGTAATCATAGGCCCAGCATGGTCAGGTAGCCCTGATCAATGTGAATGGTGGTGATCTATTTGCTTACAAAGAAGTGTTTCTCTCCCAGACTAATTCTACATGACCAGTTTGGATGACTTACCCTTTTTGCTTCAGCTGCCAAAGACATGTTTCACAACATTTTTTGTTCTGTAGAAGAAATTGGATCTTTGAGATCTAGTAATAATCATTTCCTTTCTTAACACCCCATCCTAATCCACCTGCTTGTGCTTTTCCAGGGTGACCCTATGTGTTCAATAGCAACTTCAAGGGATTTTTGGCTGATTAGCAGCTCAGGCTTCAACTGTACTGTTTTCCAGTGGGCAGGATAGTTTGAAAGAATGGCAAGCTCTACAGGTTTGGAAGACTTCCTGCCTCAGTGTTTAAAATTCTACCGAGCAGTATCACAAGACTTTAAATTGGTAATATGTGTTTTGTATACAGCAGGAGGGACAAATGTCTGGCATCATGTACCATTTCCTTGTTCTTTTGCCCATGACAGCTGTTCTTATTTGGTTGCAGAAATTTTTCTCATTGAGCTTAAATACTAGCCTAGCATATTTTTCAACAAAGTCCCCCAGGGAACCAACAGATATTTAGCTGGACTTGGCATTCAAGAGGAAACTTTTTTTTCCCAATGCTGTGGGATGGTCTTCCCAACTCTCCAACTGTCTGAATAAACAGACACTCTGACACTCTGAGCAACAGAGCTTAAGGGGACTCTCAACAGGAGGCCACTGAGTGTTTGTGTTTATTGGTTAAACTGCCATCCCCAGCAAGTCTTTAAAATGCCAATTCTACAGCTTTCTGGGTAATGACTCCAAATTTATAGCAAAAAATAATTACGTGAAGAGGTAATGTGGTACATAATTAGTGTTTAGAAGTAGGCTTGTGTGAATTTACATACCAAGATGCTTCCCCTACCTGGAGAACTGATGTGCAAAGTGATGTTGGATCTTTTTGGAGATGAGATTTATGATGGATCTTCTTTTGGAGATCTTGTTAAATGACAGGGTGATGCTATACACCTTGATGGCAAAAGACTGTGGTGCAGTGAAACGGAAGTTGTGTGGATCTTCCTGGCCAGAAGCAGCTAAGGCTGAATCATTCTGTTCTTCATCCTTGGGCCCCAGACGCTAACCTTTACTGCAGCCTGTTTCCTGATAACTGGTATTTTCATGGGAGCCGGAGCAGGAGTCTGTGACCTGTATGAAATTTTCAGTCTTCCCAAGAGTCTTTTTTAATGTTGCTAAGTTGCCCTTGGTTTTAATTTATGTCTATTTGTTGAGTATTTCCTGAGGAAGAAATATGAATTTTAATCTTATTGGATCACTGAGTAAAAATGGGTTTTTGAAAAAAACTTCCCCCTATTTTTGACCTGTTCATTTCTTCATCTAACTTATGACCTGTGTTATTTTGCCATGTTTTACTTATCTCTATAGGTCACCTTATATCTCTTTTGGGACAACTAGGGCATGAATCATCAATGGTAGTAGTAGAAATAATAACAATAAGCTATAATTTATGGAATGGTTGAAGGCTTGCTGTGGCTTAGTGCTTCCTGTGTTGGGTGTTTTAGTGTCTGTGTGCATCAGTGTGATCTTATTTTATCTGCCCAAAGTTCCGTGAGGAGAACATCTTTATTCCCATTTTTAAAGGAGGGAAACAATCCCAGAAACTTATCTACCCGGTGAACACCAGATTAGGGATTCGAACACTGGTCTTGCTGACTGGAAGCCTGGGTCTTGATTGCTGCAGAGAAGCTTTTCAGCGCTGGATTTTCCTCAGAGGGCTGCCTGAGTCGGTGGAAGCTGCTGATCTCTTTTGCTGAATCTTCCATTGGTTTCACCAGGATGACTGATTTAGGATGTGCTCTTTAAAAACCATTGTACTATCACTTCTGGGTATTATTAAAGTTAAAATAATAGAAAAGTAATTCACCTGACCCTGGTATTTGAAAAACAAAGAGGAAACTTAAATTTGCTTAATATACAAAAAAAGCACCCAACTCTGGTATGCCTAGTGCCCAGAGAGTAGCAGTATCACTTCTCGGATGCCGCCAGCAAGGTTGCTCCCTGCATCACCCATTGTTTTACCACGACCACAGAACCTGATCACACAAGTCGCTAGCTTGCTTCTTTAAGGCAGCGGCCCGGCCCATCCCGACGGGGTTCTAGTCCCCGCCGCCCCCTGGGCTCCGCGGAATCCGCTGTGGTTCAGGAGTCTGCGGTAAGTTTAGCTCTCCATTGAAGGGGCTCTGCTGGGCCTGCTTTGATAGCACAGCCAAGCAACTGCGGGGCGCAATGCAAAAGATGCCAGAGGGTAAAAAAGCGTCAGCAAACCCAGTCGCCGGAGGAAGGCGCACATCTTCTTGCCATAAAACCTTAAAAACCAGTTTGGGAGAGAGGATTAGACAACAAACGCTCTCCCCTTCCGACTGCCTTATGGAAGCACCTGCATTTCCAAAAAAGCCAGGGAGACAGGTTTCCTGCACCTTCCCCCAGGGCCTCCCCAGCCCTCCCTGTTGTTTCTTCAGAAAGCCAGCTGGAGAGGTGGTTCGGTCGTGCCTGTCCACGGAAGTGCAAGAACCTGAGGTTGGAGTGACTTTTCTCCACTGTGGATCCCCACCGCGATCATTCTGACTCTGCACTTTGCTCTTCATATTTATGGACCATTTCCAACCAAGAATAGTTGTAGCTCAATGATCACCTCAACTCTGCACTACCCTTTTCTGCTTGGAGAAGGCTTTATACAAAATGAAAAGGTTTTAGATGACATGTGGATGCAGGATAAAAAGACCATCTTAAGAATCATTTAAATATGTTTAAGAGAAAATCATTAATAGTGTACAAATGTCCCAAAGTCATAAGCTAAGAGTGGTTACTGGGAAAAACTTTGATTTGTTATTTTACACTCACATTTGTCATAAAGTGTAATATGTTTTGAAGGAGATTGATTTAATTCTTGCTTTTCTAATGTTTATATTTAATGTTACCTGTAGCTGGGGGAGTAGAAAGCCAACACAAGAAAGAGCTGGATAAAAACTTATGGAAAGGCTGAGGCAGGAAGATCATAAATTTGAGCCCATCCTGGACAATTTAGTGAGACTTTGTTTTGAAAAAAAAGAAAAAAAACCGAGATGTAGCTCAGTACAAAAGTCATAGGTTCAATCCTCACTGACACACACATATGTGCACGCGCACACACACACACACACTATTATGGTGTGTATGTAGATGTCCCCCCAAAGTCTCATGCACTCGTAGGTGGGGCTTTGGGAGTGACTGGATCATGGGTGTGTGATGCTAGATCATGAGTGTGTGACACTGGATTAGTCCACTGATTGGTTTAGCATAGTTCTGGGTGTGGGTGATGTATTTACTGAAGAGGAAAGACCCACACTGGGTAGGAGTAGCACCAACTATTAGGCTTATAGCCTGGATGGAATAGAAAGGGAAAGCAGAAGGAAGCCTGCTGCTTCTTGCTTGCCATGCCAGGGACTGTCCTCTGCCATGCCACCTAGCCTTGGAGCTAGCTGACTGTGGACTGAAACCTTTACAAACTGTGAGCTGAAATAAACCCTTCCTCCTTTAACTTGTGAGTGTTGCATATTTTGTCCCAGAAACAGGAAACTAAGTAGGACAAACACACACACTCACACACCTTGTGAAAAGGGAATGGAGTTGGTGACTTGATGTTTTCTTCCTCACTCTTGGTTTCTAAAGCAATAAGGCGAGACTACTATTTGAGCTCTGGAGACATCTCATCCAGGTTTTGTAGCATTCCAGACAGAAGATTCCAGTTCTGTGGAACAGCAGTGCCAAGAAAATCTTAAAGAAGTCTTCTCCATATTTTATGTTTGTCTTGGCCTTCTAGTTTATCCAAATGCGCTGTTATTAAAAAACACACTCATTGCATGTGTGTGAGATTCTTTCATGGTGCAGATGGAGATAAAGAGACCAAGTACCTACTTCTGGTACCTAAATGCACTTCAGCTGAAGTTTGTGCTTTTAAATAGAGATGGCTTCTTTCCTTCTCTCCTCTGTCTTTAGATCTAAGTCCTATCTACATTTATTTAGCAGCATACATGACTCATTATGTCTTTCATGTGTTCTGCTCAGGAAAATGCAGAATGGCTGAAAAGATCTATGAAAGCTTGGGCCAGGGATAGCTCAGTGGTTTCGCCACCTGCTGCGCAAGCACAAGGACCTGAGTTCGATCCCCGGTACCTAAAAAAAAAAGAAGAGACTTTTAAGAAAAAGAAAAAAAGAAAAAGATCTATGAAAGCTTCTAGAATACCTGGAGAAAAGGAGAGTGAAGTATGTGCATGCTATTCAATGGTAGCAAAATATCTTTGGAGGCCAGCTTGCTGCTCAGCCACCTGCATGTGTACACCTTGCCAAGCATGGGCAGGGCTTGGAGCAATGTGTGACCTCAGGTGGAGCTCAGGTGCTTTTGTCTGAACTTGGGTTTGCAGGAGGTAAAATTTATGGAATTATTAGTTTCCCATAATCCAGCAATAAAATATGATAATTTTTGTAGAATAACCACTCACACTTCCAATTGCAATGGGCCACATAAATGATTAGCATATATATATATATATATATATATATATATGTGATTTTTTTTCAAAGGCAGGATCACCTAAGCAGTGATTAATCATATAGTATTACTGCTTTTCTAAGAAATAAAGCAGAACTAATTGCCTTGTGGGAACTTCTTTATGTTACAGCTTTTTGCAGCCAACATCAAGGATATTAGGAGATTGTTATTAGAATGACAAGTTCTGATTGTTAGGCCTGGCTATGCTACTAATAACTAAGTTTGAATAATTGCTTAACTATTTCTTTTTTTTTGGTCCCGGGGATCAAACTCGGGTCCTTCCGCTTGCAAGGCAGGCGGCAGAACCACTGAGCTAGATCCCCGGCCCCAGTTTAACAAATTCTTATAAAGCAATCCCCCATGCTTTATTCATTAGAAGAGCCCTAGGATATAGTTGTAAAAACAAACAAAACAAAAATAAACCAAAACAAACCTTGACCCCAAATCCTAATTCCTTGAATATATAATGAATTGGAAAGCAGATTAATTGGCTTTGGAAATTGAAAAAGTATAGAATTCAAATGGCTAATAAAGTTAAAGAAAATAAAGTCAAGTTCCAGTAAGAACTAAAAGCAAATCAGTAAGATACCATTTTTCTTGCCTATCAATTAAGAAAACTTTTAAAATTAATGATGATTATTATTGATGAGAGTATGGAAGAAGTTTATACTGAGATAACATTAGGGAAGGCTCAACTTGTTATTATAAAAGCATTTTCCACCTAAACTAGTAATTTAATTGTCATGGTTTAGATGGAGAATGTACCCCCACAGCCTCATGAGCTCATAGGCAGTGCTTCTGGAAGAGAGGTGGACCATGGAGGCACAATAGCTGGCTTCTTGTTAGGAGCCAGGGCTTGGGTCCTGGGAATTGGGGCCTCTCCACACTCTGCTTCCAGCTGCAGTGCTAATCCCTCCACTGTGCCCTCTGCCATGCTGTTTCTGCCTTGTAGCTGGCTGTTATGGTTTGGGCCTAGATGTCCTCCCCTCCCCCACCAAGTCTCATGTGGTCACAGGCTTGATCTAGAGTGTGTGAAGCTGGAATTGATTCATGATGCACTGCTAGGCTCAAGGGCACCAGGCTTAAGGGTGTGAGCGTTGGCCATCCTAAGTAGCCTGGATAAGATAAAAGGGACAGAAAGATGCAGGTACCTCCCTTGTTGCCTTTGCTGCCTTGTGCACGCCATGTTGTTTCCCCTCTATGATGACTGTTTGCCATCCCAGTCTTGGAGCCAGCCAACTGTGGACTGAAATCTCCATGAACTGTAAGCCAAATAAACCCCTTCCCCTCCAACTTTGGGTGTTGGGTATTTTGTCTCAGCAGTGAGAGAAAAGTAACTAACACACTGGCTGACCATGGACTGTAACTGTTAGCCAAAATAAACTTCTCCTCCTTAGGTTATGGGTGTCAGGTATTTTTGTCCCAGTGAGGAAGAAAGTGACCAAGACACTAGTTTTAATAATATATTCCAAAGAAATGGAAATGTGCATAGTGAATTATATCTCTTAAGCACTGTATCTCTAATAATAAAATATTGAAAATAGCCTACACATCCTATTATAGGGGTCCATTTCAATAATTTATTGTGGATTTGGATTCTGGAATACTATGTTATTTTTAAGAATGCTATGGAGTAGCGACTCCTAGAAGTCTCCCGAGAGCCTGCTTTCTTCCAGGCCCACCTGGGGCCAAGGCTGCAAGAGATAACAGCAGTGTGTTGCCTGAGCTTGTGCTCTATAATCAGCCTCCTACCCTCAGCTGTCCCTGACTGCCTGAACAAGGCAGAAGTGGGGCAAGGAAGGGGCCAAACAAGGATTTATGTAGACATACAATATTTGTGCAGCCTGAGACCTCCCAGAAGATGCCTCTGATCACACCTGGGCAGCAGGACTTTCATCATAGCTAACAGAAAAAGTCCACGTAAGATCCTGGGCAGGGATTCATCATGCAATTGAACACATCTCTTGTCTATTTCTAAAATGAACAGTGCTAAGTATCTTTCAATAATATTGTATCTCATAGTTAGATCCATTTCTTTTTCATAGAACTATTAAAATTTTCTATTTTAAACATAAATTTGTCATAGTCACAGTTTTTAAAAACTTAGGGTAAAGGTTGAGTGTGGTGGTGCACACCTGTAACCCAAGCACTGAGGAGGCTGAAGCAGGAAGGTCACCATGAGTTCGAAGCCAGCCTAGGCTACATAGTGAATTCAATGCAGTCTGAACTGCATAGTGAGACTCTGTGAAAAAAAAAAAAAAGAAAAATATCTCAGAGTAATAACTTTTTTTTTAAACCTCAGCTGTCATGGTAGAAATACTTTCTTAAATATTAGAGATGGAGGAAACCCGAGAGGGATATTAGAACAGATTAAATGCTAATCCTCTGAAGCACTCAGGGCTCCACTACCTTTTAAATGTTTGTGACTTTTTATTTATTCATATATTTATTATTTATGTTTTGTTTGTTTTGAAAAAATTCAAATGAGATGACAAGAAATGTCAAGATGTCTATTAAAACAAGAAAAGTGGACATATCCTGTACTTCTTGAAGAAATACTTTGGCCAGTAACATGCCCATTTCAACATTATTTTGTTAGTGAAAGATGTGAAGGAAACTGAAGCTCTGAAAAGAAGGCATAAGTTAAATCATATGCTTGTTTTTGGTGTTGTTGCCCTTTGGGGCTGGGTAGTTCTCATTCATGGAGGCTGACTTGTGTGTGGGGCAATGCTTAGCAGCTTCCGTGACCTCCATCCACCAGACACCAGTAGAACTGCCCTCAGTTATGACAACAAAAACTTCTCCAGACAGGAGCAGATCATCCTTGTTGAGAAACACGAGGTTTTGTAAATGTGTTATTATATTAGTTTTCTAGAGCTGCCATAAAAATTATCACACACTAGGAGTAGAGAGATGTACTTTCCTAGTTCTGGAGTCAGAAATCCAAACTCTTAGGTGCACTGGTTCCTTCTGAAGGTGCTAAGGGAGAATCTATTCCATGCCTCTCACCTGGCTTCTGGGGGTTGCTGGGAACTCTTAGAGTTCCTTGGCTTGTAGATTCATCCTTCTTGCTGACTTCCTTCTTCATATAGCATTCTGTCTTAGGTGTTTGTATCTAAATGTCCCTGATTTTTAATACAGACACCAGTCATTGGATAAGGGGCTATTCTAATCAGTGCCACCTCATCTTAATTCTATCTGCAAAGACCCTACTTCCAAACGAGGTCGCACTCACAGGTTAGGACTTGAACATATCTTTGTAAGGGACACAATAGCAAGAATATACCTTAAAGGCCTTTAAATAGTTTTGACACTGCAGAAGTACCATTTAACTTTTTTTTACCATTTAATTATCGACAATGGTTTTCATTTAGAAATAGAGGCATCACATGTGGATAGAGCATTTTTTAATTGTCCTTTCGAGGGGGTTACTGTGAAGTTACCATGAACATGGATGCAAGTGCTGTAGATAAGATATAGAGTGTCCTAGCTCTTTAAATTGTGTGTGTCTTTTAACAGGCACTGAGTTTGCAAAATAACAGACATGCTTTCTGCTTTGATAAAAGTTGCATATGGTTGATGCTGCAAAACTTTTGTAGTCCTTGAAATATGGGTATGTGTGTTTTGTTTCAGTCGTTGGTTTTAGATAGTATTACCAGACCAAACCGGGAGGAACTTGTAGTTACTTCTTGCTGATGAGAATGTGAAATATCTGGCCTGGTGTTGGCATAGTGTTACTTAACACAATTAACCCTGACTTTGGGAAGTACACGGTTAATTTCTCTGATCAAAGTTCAGGTCCATGAACTCCAGTCTATGTCCACCAGGTAAGGATGATATCTTCTCTTGAGTGTGTATGTACATGTGTGACTGTGTCTGTATGTAATGGGTTTCTATTGTCAAACATCACTCTGGGGAAGATCTGGAATATTTTAGCGTGAGGGAGTAAATAACTTTCCTTGCTTTGAAGGCAAACGGGAGGGTAGGGTGAGGACTTTGGGGCTACAGTTACCTATAAATGGCTTTTGGTGGCCCTGTCCTGTGGAGAATCCTGGAAAAGCTCAGTTGGTAGTTAGTAAATCATTAACCATAGGTTTTTGCTAAAATCCTGTGTAATTTGTGGCCCAATGTTAGCTGGATTTCAGGGATAAGGGCAGAGTGTACATTCACTTTGGGTCAGAGGATTAAAGGAGCTTGTCTTCTCTGCCCAGACTGGCCTCCTCCCCTCTGAACCTGGTTGGTGATGGCTATATTTCTTCAAGGGGAAAGGGGTCTGGGTGTCTTGGGCTGAGGGCTCCTGACAGAACAGGGAGCAATGGTTAGGTGCCAGCTAACAGTGCAGGCATGCGCTATGGAGACAAATGTCACAAGGACAGTTTTTCAGAAGGGGTGGACAACCTTGTTTTGGGAACTCTCAGTATCAGGTAAGGAAATTTGAATATCCTGCATATCAAACTAGGGAGATTATTGTTATTTTGGCATCCAAGAAAGGGTAATTTCTGAAAGTTGGAGAAATTGGAAACCTAGGAATTACAATAGTTTAAATCATATAACTGAAAATAGTTAATAACACAAAGATTTGCTTTTTTGGATATAATGTGAAGGTAAGAAAGATTTCAAATTGTCTATACAATGTGATACTAATTTTCTTTATTAAGGTAAAAGCTATACCAAAATATCAAAATCTTAACATTATTTTGAAGTGGAGGAATTGCAGGTGAATTTTTCCCTCTTTTTTCCCTGTGATTTCTGACATTTTCAGTGAACACACATGAATTTAAGAACCAGGTAAAAAACTATGAGTGGTAGAAATAAAAGTTCTGCTGACCAAAACAGAGGGGATAACACAGTGAGTAGTAGCATTTTTATTAGTCCTTAAAGAAAGACAGTGTACCTGGTGATTATGAGTAAATAACAATCCTGGTGGTGGTGGTGGGAGGTGTTCTCTCATCCACTATTCGCAGGGCCCTGAGCCTGGTATCTCTGGGCCTGGAAGTAACTGTGTGTATCACACGCCAACACTGAAGCAGGCACTCTGAGCTTTCTTTGCACTTGGCTTCCACCTCCTCCTTCCCCCAAGTGAGTCTTTTGTAGGCCAAGAGCCACCCAGAAGCTGTAATGGCAGGCCTTACTACCAGGAAAATCCCAGATGACAAATTCATCCTTTGTGCTGATACAATTGACTTGTCACCTCATTTTTACAGCTAATTAGCTCTTTAGTAAGCAATGGCTAGTGTCAGAGGTCATCTGATACCTGATTCTGGTAAATTGACCGTAAATATTACTGTCCATCTGTATTTGCTGTTCAAAACCCTGCTTAGTGACCAGATTTTAAACTCCTTTTTTGTAGGAGACCCCGCTTATTTTTGTGGCAAGATAAAGTTTCCAGACAATGAATTGCATCTTCTGCTCAAGTTATCAGGATGCTGCTCCATTAGGCTTTTCAGTTGGTCTCACCACCCACGAGGATAGTGCTGCTTCCAGTGTTTCCCAGTTTCTTGTTTCTTCCTCTAAATTTGAAAGTCACTGAAGGAACTCTTGTTCTGATTTTATCCATCACTATTACTCCTTCTAGGGACACTTGATTGCTTTATAACAAAAATGCTGGTAATACCAAGCGCAGCTAGTAATTATTGAAGGGTCACTACATACCAGGCACTATACTAAAATGATCATATGTGTTTAAGATCATGTCTTTTAATTCTAACAACCTATGTAGAGATATTATTATTTCTTAAATAATGGATGAGGAAATTAAGGCTTAGAGGGTTTAACCTTTTGCCCAGTTATCATGCATAGATCAGAGCCCTGCTCAGGTCTGCCTGGCTTCTAAGTCAGATCTCTTAGCCTCTTAGGTGCATGGCTTTATGAATCTAGTTATTACTATACTTGGCTTCTTAAAATATTAACTGTGAAAAAATTGATGGGTTAAAGTGTGTGTTGAAATTGTTATTTGTTACAGGACATTTGGAAATGAGGAATATCAAAAAAATGTGGGAAAACAAGCAAAGCAGATCAGAGATAGACTAATGGTTGTATTCCAGAGGGAGTTCGGTAACCTGGCAAGAGACTGGCAGTGGGAATTGGAGTAAGAGAAGGCTGTGAGCAGACTTTCTTCTTTCTGGTGCTACTTGGAGGCCCAGAGACAGTGTTCTGGAGCAAAGTAAAAGTAGCAGCATCAGATGGGTGGGTGTGCAAGGCACAAGCTTTTTACATTTGTGCGAGTGACTGGAGAGCAGATTCTGGCTGTGTTCCTTAAGTACTGGAGAACATGTTCTTATGTAGGCAAGAGTCAGTTGTTTCTAAACCCAAGATGTATTTTCAGACTTTAGCAGCCTTCTCCACCTCCCTCTCCATCCATGTCACACCTCTGCCCGAGGGACAGAGTAATGAGGAAGCTTTCTTGGAAGGCATATTAAAAGGATTAGGTCATTGATCACTAATGAGATGTCCAGGATCTAGTAACAAATAGCATCTCAGACCCTAACCTTGACGAGTTTGTGTTGAGATGGTAACAGAAATCAAAGAATACAGAGACAGCAACTTCTTTTATGACAGGCTGAACAGACATAGTAAATAGCATTGATAATAATAAAGATATGTAATGAGCAAGATTTTACTTTTTCTTTAGAGTAGAGCTGGATGTACCTGACCGCAATGTAGACTCAGATTGTAGATTTAAAAATATGAGAGGTTATGCAAATGTGGGACTCAGCATAATCAATCAGCCAGCCAGCCCTGAGTGTATTGAATAGCTCTGACTAATACAGTCAGCTCTGTGTGCCATGCCAAATGATGACACAGTCTTTGACCTTCTCTAGAGAGGTGAAGAGGTGGAGAGGAGACAGATGAGGGCCAGTTGAGAAGAGAGATTCTATGGACAAAGGAATTCAGCAGTTAGCTTAAATTAAGAGAAAAGAGATTTTGGTTGGGAATCAGCTCTATTTGTGACTTTGCCATAGTAGTGGAGTGAACTTGAACAGGCAAAATTCTCTCTCCAGCCTTTCTATTATCCATCTGTAAAATGAAGGAGTTGAAGATGGCGATCTCTAAGGTCTTTCTAGAACTAATGTTCTAATATAATGGGACCTGTGGGTCTAAATTATTGGAGGAGTTAGCTCCTAAGTGGGCTAGAAATGAGCAACATGGACAGTGCACGCGTGAGTGTATGTGTGTATGTGTGTAAAATAGAGAGAAAGCAAAGTAGGTGTGAGGTTTGGGAGCAGGGGAAGGGGAGGAAGAAGGATTGGTTTAGAATCACGCACGTGGTAGGAGAGGGGGTGGGTATGGCAGCAAAGCCAGTCCCTCTAAGCCTCAGTGCCTTGATGTGAAGCAATGACACAATCAAGCCAAAAACTAAGACATCATTTTAAATTCCTCTCTTTCCCTTACTAGTCACATCTAAGTCCATCAAGAATATATGCTCTGATCAATTGACTTCTATCACCACCTACTTAGTTCAGCTGCCAACAGCGCTCTTCTGGAAGAAAGTCTTGAATCTGTCAACTTTAGAGTTCCTACCCTAGGAAGGAGCCTGGGCAGTCTTTAAAGATTACGTGGATTGCATCACTCCTCTGCCTGAGTCCTCCACTGCTTTGGCTTACACTTGGAATGAAAGCTGTTCTCTGTCTTCTCCTTGCTGCACTTGCAGGAAGCCACCCAAGTCCCTCTTCCTCGCCATCCTTGCCTCTTGGCCTGTGCACTCTCACCTTAGCCTCTTGCTCATCTGTACACATTTCCAGCTCATCCTTAGGGGTTTTGCACCTGCTTTTCTTTTTGCCTGGAATATTCTTCTCTGATGTCTTTCCTAAATGGCCTTTTCCTTTCCAAGTGTATGCTCAAGCTCACTTCCCTCCTCAAGCTCCAGTTCAGTTGTACTTTATCAAAATACCCTGTTTCATTGACTCCAAAGAAAAATTAGAAATTACTCTGTGTATCCTCTGTCTCATGAGCATATTGTCTGTTTCCTTCACTATAGTGTAAGACCCAAGGAAGTAGGAATCCATTCCAAATTGTTCGAATTTGTTTCCTGTCTTTTTAAGAGTCATTCAATAGATGATTGTTGGATGAATGAAAGAATATTTAATAAATGGGAGTGAAACATAACAATATAGTATGGTTTCAAGCACCATGGGCAAATTATCAGGCAGCCTGGATTCAAATCCTAAGATTGCCACTTCTTTGGGATCCAAGTGACTCTGAACAAGTTTTGTAATCTCTGTACCCCAGGTGTGACAGGCTAGGAAAGTGGTGTCAGCATCACTGGGTTGGGAGGTGATGAGGTAAAATACAGCCTTGAGCTCAGTGCTACACAGAATCAACTTCTTGTTTCTTTTTATGTTTTGTCTATGGCCTCCTTTTCTTTAGGAAAATGGTATATAATTCATAGACAATTCTATCTGTCTCTCTGCATCCTCGTTTTTCCTCCCTCCCTTTCTCCTTCCCTTTCTCTCTCATTTTTCTTATCTTCCCCTTTTCTCCCATATTTTTATATTTCGTGTTTATTTATATAGATGTTTCTGTGCTTAAAGGCAAGTACTAAATATTCATTGAATAAAGGCAAATGTGATAGAAATATTTTTACTGTTATATTATTCAATTTTCATTGTGAAAAAACATATAGGTAAAATAATATATTAACTACATAAAAACTGTCCTTCAAATGAATAAAATGAATTTTTAATATATCAATAATAAACATTTACATACCACTTTGCTTTATAAGTGATATTCAATAGCAGAGTTTTATCTGATTTGATTTGAGTTGATAGGGTTTTCACATGATGCACAGGAAAACAAAAGTTTAGGGTGTGGGTTGCAGTAGGCGCCCAAATGGTTTGTCCAAGTTCTGTCCTCTGGTACCTGTGAATGAGACCTGCAAATAGGGTCTCTGAAGATGTAATTAAGATCTGGGGACTGAGAGTGGGCCCCAAACCTGGTGACCTTATAAGAGGAAGGGGAGGGAGATTTGAGACCTAAAGACATCCAGGAAAGAAGGACATGTGAAGACAGCAGGGACTGAGATGATGCATGACATTATTCTAGCCACCAGATCCGAGCAGACAGGTGAGGGACACATTCTCCCTCTGAGCTCCAGAAGGAACTAATACCAATGGCACTTTGCACTTCTGGCCTCCAGTGTTGTAGGAAGTAAATTATTGTTGTAAGCTACTAAATTTGTGATGATTTTTGAAAAAATTTTATTTTATTGGTACATTTTAGGTATACAGTATAATGACATTTATCATTGGAAATTTGCACCTTTACATAGTCTCTCTTGGTTCTTATTTTTCCCCCTTCCCCTACCTTCCCTTCAACCCTTCCATCCCTCCCTATTTACAAAGACTTTGTTTCCATTTTTTCCTTTTCTCATATTAATTTCGTTCCCTTCTTTAATTTCCCCTGCCCTTCCCACTTCCCACTTCCCCTTCCCCTTTGCCCCTTTTCTTTTTTTTTCTTTTTAATTTTTTTGGTACAGGGGATCAAACTTGGGTCCTTGCGCTTGCGCAGCAGGAGGCAAAACCACTGAGCTAAATCCCCGGGCCCCTTTGCCCCTTTTCTTATTTACACTTTCAGTTTCTCACACTAGAGAAACTATTTGGTATTTATACATGTGTGTCCTGTTTATTTCACATAAGAGTATTGCCTCAATGTGCATCCATTTAGCTATAAATGTCACTAATTTCTCATTTTTTATGACTGAGTAGTACTCCATTTTATTTAAAAAACCACATTTTCTTTATCCAGTCTCCAGTTGATGGGCATTTGGGCTGCTTCCAAGTTTTAACTATTACAAACTGTGCTGCTATAAACATGGGTTCACATATATCACTGTGGTATGATTCTTTTAATTCTTTGGGGAAGATCCCCAGCAGGGGAATAGCAGGGTCAAATGGGACTTCCAGTCCTAGTTTTTTGAGGTATCTCCATACTGATTTCCAAAGTGGTTGCACCAATCTACACTCCCACCAGCAGTGGAGCAGGGTTCTTCTTTCCCCACAGCCCCACCAGCATTTGTTATTGGTTGATTTCATGTTAGCAGCCATTCTTTCTGGAGTGAGGTGGAATCTCAGTGTTGTTTTCATTTGCATCTCTCGAATGACCAGTGATGTTGAGCACTTTTTCACACTTTTATTTGCCATTTCTACTTCTTTGTGTGAGAAATGTCTGTTCATTTCAGATGCCCATTTTCAGATTGAGTCTTTAAATTTGGGAGATCTGGTGTTTTTAAGTTCTTTATAGATTCAAGATAGTAGACCTTTGTCTGAGGAACAGCAGGTGAAGATTTTTTCCTATATTGTGCGTTGTCTCTTCACACTGCTGGTGGTTTCTCTTGCTGTGCAGAGGCTTTTTAATAAGAAGAGATCCCACTTGTTGATTGTTTGTGCTAGTTCATGGGCAACTGAGGTTTTGTTCATAAAATCTTTTCCTACACCAATGTCTTCAAGAGTTCTACCTAACCTCTGTTCTAGGCAATTCAAAGTTTCTATTTTAATATTTAGATCCTTAATCCGTTTGATTTTAATTTAGTGCATAGTGAGAGATATAGGTCTAGTTTTAATCTTTGGCAAGTTGAAACCCAATTTTTCCAGCACCATTTATTAAAGAGGCTATCTTCCCTCCAGTGAGGGTGTTTGGCTCCTTTATCAAAATTGAGATGACTGAGTGTGTCTGGAGTTGTTTCTGCATCTTCTAATCTGTTCCACTGTTCCTCTGGTCTGTTTCTTTGCCAGTACTATGTGTTTTTTGTTTTTGTTTTTTTTAATCACAGTAGTTTTCTAGTATAGTTTCAAGTTGGGGTTTGTGATACCCTCTGCTATGTTTCTGTTACCTAGAATTGCTTTTGCTATTCTGAGTCTCTTCTTGCTCCAAAAGAATTTTTTGGATTGTTTTCTTTTCTTTTTTTTTCCATTAAGTTTATTGGTACATTTTAGATGTAAAATACAGTTACATTCATCATTGGGCTCTTGTACCTTTACATGAGTATCTTGGTTCTTATTGTTTACCCTTCCCCTGCACTCGCTTCACTCCCTCCACCCTTCCCTATTTGCAAAGACTTTTTTATTTTTGCTTAAATTCTTTTATTGGTACATTTTAGGTATACAATATGTTTACATTTATCATTGGGTGCTTGTACCTGTACATGATATATCTTGGTTCTTATTTTTTCCCCATTCCCTATGTGCCCTTCACCCCTCCACCCTTCCCTATTTACGTAGACTTCGTTTCCATTTTTTTTCTCTTCTCATAATTTTTTCTTTCCATTCTTTCCTTTCCCCATCTCCTCCCACCACCCCTACCCCCTTGGACCTTTTCTTATTTCAAAGTATCAATTATTCATTATTAATCCTTTTAATCCTTATTTACACTCTCAGTTTCTCACACTAGAGATGCTATTTGGTATTTACACATGTGTGTCTTATTTATTTCACTTAAGAGTATGGCCTCAATATGCATCCATTTAGCTACAAATGTCTCTAGTTTCTCGTTCTTTATGGCTGAATAGTACTCCATTTTATAAAAAACCCCACATCTTCTTTATCCAGTTTCCAGTTGATGGGCACTTGGTTTCCTTTTTTTTTTCCTTTTCTAGTATTTTTTCTTTTCTCTTTTTTCCTTTCTCCTACCCCTCCCACTTCCCTTGCTCCTTTAGACCTTTTCTTCCTATTACACAATATCAATTATACATTTTTAAAATTACAATATCAAGATCTAGAAGACATTACCACAGATTTTACAGAATTTATAAGGATATGGAAAGCATATTACAAAAATCTTTTTTGAAATAAATTTCACAACTTCTAACAAGTACCTTGGAAGACAAATTAATGAAACTTGACTCTGGAGGAAATATAAAATTTGAATAGCACCTATTGACGAAGGTATATTCCTGGCTTGAAAACCTACCTATATGACAACAACAGGCTCATATACATTTTAATTGATAAATTATATCAAACATTTAAAGCAAAAAAAAAGAAGGAACACTTCTCCCCTCATTTTAGGAAATCAACATTGTGGTAATACTAAAACTGGATAAAGACAATAGAAGAAAAAAGTATAAAATTGATAGAAATTTGTTTAACAAAACAAACTATTAAAGTCAAATCTGGGAGTATGTAGAAAGTAGTTTTATTATAGGAATGGCAGTGTCCATTCAGCATTGGAAGATCCACCCCCAAAAGTCATCATTTTAACAGAGGAAAGGAAAATCCGTATGATCCTGCCTGTAGTTGCAGGCAAAGTATTGGACTAAGTTCTACAGCTGTTCATGGTAAAAGCTACCAGGAGTCTAGAAGTAGAACAGAAACTTCTCAACAGATCAAAGACGTGTACTCCATACTTCCAGCAAAAACACTTTATATGAATGGAGAAGGTACAATGCTTTCTCCCTAAGGTGGGGAACAAGGGCAGATATGCCTACTTTTCATCTGTCCAGTAAACTTTGAACCATAAGCTCAAACCAAAATAGTCTGGCAAAAAAGTGACCCAGTTAGGATAGGATTGGCAAGGTAGGAGTAAAATCTTTATATGTAGATGAAATGATCATCTACAGAGAGAATACTAAGAAATTTCTAGGAGCCCCTAGAACTTGTAATTGAACTTAGCAGGATTAGAAAACACAAAGTATATATAAAAATTCAGGTCTATGCATACTTGCTATACATGAAGAATTGGATATTGAAATTTAAAAGTTATGTAGTAGTACAGAGGACCGAGAAACCTAAAAAGAAAAAGAAGAAGAAAAAATAGTGTTGGAAGATGTTTAGTACCTAATTTTAAGTCCTCTAAAGCTACAGTAATCAAGGCAGTGTTGGTGTAAGGAAAGACATATAGATTATTGGAATAAAGCAGAAAATCTAGAAATAGAAACACACATATATGGTCCACTGAGTATTGAAAGATTATTTAACATTACCATTTTATGGAACATAAACTCAATTCAAGAGCAGAGGAAAAGATAGTGTCTTCAGCAAATGGTACTAGAACACCTGGTATCTGTATATAAAAAATTAACCTCAACCCTTTATTTCCATATATAAAAATAACTTGAAAGGATCTATGAACCTAAATATGAAAGACTAAAATTATAAGGGAAAATGTTCATGAATTTAGGTTCAGCAAGAATTTCCTAGGATATAAAAAACATGATGTATAAAAGAAAAAAATTGATAAATGAGTTTCCATCAAAATTTAGAACTTTATAAGACATCATTAAGAAAATGAAAAGTAGTCTTTAAACAGACCATGTTTATAATGCATATAACCTATGACCAGAATATATAAAGAACTCTCACAGCTCATTAATAGATAATACAATTAAAAAGTAGACACAAGAATATGATAAATAGCCAGCACAGCACAAGGAAAGGTGTGCAACACTAGAATTAGAAAAATACTAATCAGTACAATAACAAGATTGAATTATACACTCATTAGGGAGATTAAGTTAAAAGTTTTAAAAGAACAAATGTCAGCTTAGGTGTGAACCATTTAGAACTTTGAAATACTACTAATGTGAATGCAAAATGATAAAACCATTTTGGAAAACAATATAGAAATTTCTTGTATTACTGTTAAGAATCAACAGTCCTGTTCTTAAGTTTTTACTTGAGAGGAATGAAAGCACATGTTCACAATAGATTTATACATATAAGTTGACTATCCCTTATCTGAAATTCTTGGGACCAGAGTGTTTCAGATTTTGGTTTGAAATACACTTGATTTGCAAAGAGGATAGCTACTCCTGCTTTTTTTTTGTGGGTTCCTGTCACATGGAGTATTGTTTTCCACCGTTTAACTTTCAGACTATGAGTTTCTTTCTGAATTAAGTGTGTTTCTTGTATGCAGCATATTGTTGTATCTTGCTTCTTGATCCATTCTGCCGGTTTATTTCTTTTGACTGGTGAATTGAGACCATTAACCTTGATGGTTATAACTCATACATATTGATTTATCATTGTCATGGCTTTTTCTTTTTGTTGGATTCTCACCCTTTGCTTTTAATTTCTTGTCCCACCTGATGGATTCATTCTGCTGGGCTTCCAGGGGTTGTGTTCTTCATTTTCTTTTCCTAGGATATTGTCTAAAATTTTTTGGAATGCTGGTTTGGTATTCATGAAGTTCCTAAGGTGCTCTTTTCCATGAAAGTATCTTATTTCTCCATCAATTTTGAAAGATAATTTTTCAGGGTACATCAATCTGGGTTGGAGGCTGTTTTCTTTTAGGGCTTTAAATACATCACTCCAAGCTCTTCTTGCCTGGAGGGTTTGCATTGAGAAGTCTGCTGTGATTCTGATGGGCTTTCCTTTGTATGTGATTTGTTTCTTTTCTCTCACTGCTTATAGAATTTTGTTCTGTTGGGTTTCTGGAATCTTAACAATTATATGCCTATGTGTAGATTTTTTTTAAATCAAGGCTAGGTGGAGTCCTATATGCCTCACTTATCTGCATGTGAAGTTCTTTTCCCTTCCTTGGAAAGTTTTCTGTCACACTTTATGGAACAGTTTTTTATGTCATCTATACTCTCTCCTGTTTCTTCATTGACTCCAATCCGTCTTATGTTGTTCTTCCTTGCAGCATCTAGCAGTTGTTGGATTGATTTTTCATGGTCCCTTACAATTTTAAAGCAATTTTTATTTTCCTGGTCACTAATTGCAATCTTATCTTCTATATCTGAAATTCTGTCCTAACATTGGTTTATTCTGCTGCATAAACTTTCTATGGAGTTTTTAATCTCCTGGAAATCTGTTTGCATCTGTTTTATGGATTCTATTTGTTTCCTATGTTGGGATTCCATCATGTTTCTCAACTCCTCTGTTTTTTATCTGTGTCCTCTCTAGATTTATTCGTCATGTCTTGCACTATGGGCACAACCTCTGTTGTTATCTGAGAAATTATTTCTGATTTCATTTTTTCCTCTTTTTCCAGATCCTCTTTTTTTGCCAGTTCAGGGAATCCAGGGGGTTGAATATCACAATGTTCCATCTTGTTTCCCTTTGGGGTTGTTTTAGGTGATCTGGAAGTCTGGTTTTGAAACTTGTTTATGTGTCTTCTCATTTCATCGTGATGGGGATGTGTGTGCTGCTAGCGCCTGCATGGCTCACCTCCTCTGTGCTAAAGGGGGTGGTACGGTGGCCCGGAAGCCTCCTCTTGTGCACTGGGAGTGGCTCACCTCCTCTGTCTGGATTTTTTTCTCAAAGTCTGAGAAGTATGCTGCTGGAATTTCAATTGGGATAGCATTGACTCTATACAGCAGTTTGGGAAGTGTGGCCATTTTCACCATATTGATCCTTCCTACCCAGGAGCAGGGGATGTCTTTCCTTTTTCTGATATCATCTTCATTCTCTCTTTTCACAGTGCTATTGTTTTCAGAGAAGAGGTCTTTGATTTCTTCATTAGGTTGATTCCTAGGTATTTCAGTTTTTTGGGTGCTATTGTGAAAGGAACTGTTTGCCCTGTTTCTGTTCCAGTGAGTCTATTGTTTGTGTAGAGGAAAGCTATTGATATTTGGGTGTTGACCTTGTATCGAACTACTCTACTGAATTTGGTTATAAAGTCTAGAAGGCTTTTGGTGGAGTTCTTGGGTTCTTCTATATAGAGTATCATGTCATCTGCAAATAATGACAATTTAACTTCTTCATTTCCTTCTTTATTTCTTTTATTTCTTTCTCTCGTCTAATTGCCATGGCTAATGTTTCCAGAACTATATTGAACAAGAGTGGTGATAGTGGACATCCTTGTCTTGTTCCTGATTTTAGTGTGAAGGATTTCAGTTTTTGACCACTTAGTATGATATTGGCTTAGTATGATAGATGGCTTTTATCAGATTGAGGTAGAGACCATCTATCCCAATTTTTTGTAGGGTTTTTATCATGAATGGGTGTTGGATTTTGTCAAATGCTTTTTCTGAATCTATGGAGATAATCATATGGTTTTTGTCCTTGGCTCTATTGATATAGTGTATTACATTGATTGATTTGCATATGTTAAACCATCCCTGCAACCCTGAGATGAATCCCACTTGGTCAGGGTGTATGACCTTCTTGATGATCTTCTGCATTCTATTTGCCAGTATCTTAATAAGGATTTCTGCATCTATGTTCATTAGTGAGATTGGTCTATAGTTCTCTTTTTCAGTCAGGTCTTTCTTTGCTTTGGGGATCAAGGTGATGCTTGCTTTCAGGAATCAATTTGGGAGTATTGCTTCCCTTTCAATTTCATTGGAGAGTTTCAGCAGTAGTTCTTCTCTAAACATCTTGTAGAATTCAGTAGTGAAGCCATCAGGACCTGGGCTTTTCTTTGTTGCTAAGTTTTTAATTACATTTTTAATTTCATTGGTTGATATTGGGTTGTTTAGAATTTTTGTCTTCATTCAACTTTGGTAATTCATACATTTCTAGGAATCTGTCCATTTCTTCTGTGTTGTCCATCTTATTGGCATATAGATTTGGAAGTAGGTACTGATGATCCTCTGGATTTCTGCTGGGTCTGTTGTAATTTCACCCTTTTCATTCTTAATTGCATGGATTTGGGCCTTTTCTTTCCTTTTTTTGTTAAGGTTGGCTAAGCGTTTGTCAATGTTGTTGATTCTTTCAAAGAACCATCTCTTAGCTTCATTGATTTTTTTGTATCAGTCTCTTAGTCTCCATTGCATTGATTTCTTCTCTGATCTTTTTTTTTTTTTTTGGTACTGGGAATCGAACTCAGGATCTTGTGCTTGTGAGGCACGTGGCAGAACCATTGAGCTAAATCCCTGGCCCTCTGCTCTGATCTCTATAATTTCCTACCTTGTATGAGCTTTGGTTTCTTCTGCTCTTCTTTTAGTAGAAGGTTAAGCTTTAGCATCAGGTTGTTTAATTGGGCTCATTCTGTTTTCCCAATATGCATATTCACTGCTATAAATTTCCCTCCTAAGACTGCTTTCATTGTGTCCCATAGATTCTGATATGTTGTATTGTCATTGTCACTTAATTGTAGGAACTGTCTCTCTGTGACCCATTGGTTATTCAGAAGTGTTCAATTTCCATGTGTTTATGTAATATTTGTGCTTTCTTTTGCTATTGATCTCCAATTTCATTGCACTATGATATAATAATATACAGGCGATAATATCAATTGATTTGCACTTACTTAAACACATTCTATGAGTGAGTATGTGCTCTATTTTGGAGAAGGACCCATGTGCAGCTGAAAAGAATGTGTATTTTGATTTTGTGGGGTGGAAGAGTCTGTAAACATCTGTTAAGTTCATTTGTTCAAGAGTTTGATTGAGTTCTAGTATTTCATTACTTATTTTTTGTCTAGTTGATCTATCTATTTGTGACAGTGGGGTATTGAGGCCCCCCACTACTATTGTGTTGGTGCATATATGACTTTTCACATCCTTTAGTATTTGTTTTATGTAGTTGGGCTCACTAGTGTTTGGCGCATAGATATTTATGATTGTCATCTCTTCCTGCTGGATTGTTTCCTTTACAAGCATGTAGTGTCCTTCTTTGTCTCTCTTAATCAGTGTTCATTTGAAATCCACTTGATCTCCCAGAGAATAGCTAATCCTACTTTTTTCCAGATTATGGTCGCATGGAGTATTGTTTTCCACTCTTTAACTTTCAATCTATGGGTTTCTTTTTGAATTAAGTGTGTTTCTTCTATGCAGCATATTTTTGAGTTTTGCTTCTTGAGCCATTCTACCAGTCTATTTCTTTTGATTCATGAATTGATACTATTAACATTGATAGTTATAACTGATACATATTGATTTGTCACTGTCATGACTTTTCCTTTTTGTTGGATTCTCCCCCTTTATATTTAATTTCTTCTTGTGCCTGATGGATTCATTCTGCTGTGCTTCCTGGGGTTGTGATCCTCATTGTCTGTTCCTAGTATATTATCTAAAATTTTTGAAGTGCTGGTTTGCTATTCATGATGTTCCTAATGTGCTCTTTGTCATGAAAGTTTCTTATTTCTCCATCAGTT
Source organism: Heterocephalus glaber (assembly GCF_053883595.1). Classification (NCBI taxonomy): domain Eukaryota; kingdom Metazoa; phylum Chordata; class Mammalia; order Rodentia; family Bathyergidae; genus Heterocephalus; species Heterocephalus glaber. The sequence goes on along the minus strand of NW_028258419.1, from coordinate 1,594,102 downwards.
TTGAAAGATAGTTTTGCAGGGTACATCAATCTGGGTTGGAGGCTGTTTTCCTTTAGGGCTTGAAATACATCACTCCAAGCTCTTCTTACCTTGAGGGTTTGCTTTGAGAAGTCTATTGTTATTCTGATGGGCTTTCCTTTGTATGTGATTTGTTTCTTTTCTCTAACTGCTTGTAGAATTTTGTTCTTCTGTTGGGTTTCTGTTATCTTAACAATTATATGCCTATGTGTAGATTTTTTTTTTTGATCAAGGCTAGTTGGAGTCCTATATGCCTCCCTTATCTGTATGTCAAATATTTTTCCCCTGCTTGGGAAGTTTTCTGACATCACTTCTGTGAACAATTTTTTCATGTCATCTGCATTCTCCCCTGTTTCCTTGTTGACTTCAATCAGTCTTATGTTATTTTTCTCTGCATCATTTAGCAGTTGCTGGATTGATTTCTCATGGTCCCTTACAATTTTGAAGCAATTTTTTTTTCCTGGTCACTTATTGAAATCTTATCTTCTATATCTGAAATTTTTTCCTCACATTGGCTCATTCTGCTCTGTAGACTTTCGATGGAGTTTTTAATCTCCTGGAAATCTGTTTGCATCTGTGTCCCAGCCCGCGGGTAAGTCAACGAAGACCCTAGAGGGGGAGCGAGGATGAGAGGGGACAGGGGACACGAGAGATGGAGTCAAGACAGGTTTCTGATCAAGTCTCGTTTATTGCGGAAGCTGCTACAACATATATACTGTAGGGCTAGAGGGGAGGAGCAAGAGGAGTGTACTGGGGCTGCTTCCTTGTTGCCGGGTAGATCTACAACAAACCCGGGCATGTCCGTCAAAGGCCTGCAGCAAGCCTGGGCATGTCCGTAGAAGGCACTCAAGAGTTCCAGCGGGGGGGCAGGGCCCCCTACACATCTGTTTTATGGATTCCATTTGTTTCCTTTGTTGGGATTCCGTCATGTTCCTCAGCTCCTCTCTAGATTTATTAATCATGTCTTGCACTATGAGCACAATCTCTGTAGTTATCTAAGAAATTATTTCTGATTTTATTTTTTTCCAGATCCTCTTTTGTTGCCAGTTCAGGGAGTCCATGTGGTTGAGTATTAGAGCATTCCATCTCCTTTCCCTTTGGGGTTGCTATAGGTGATCTGGAAGTCTGGTTTTAAGACTTGTTTATGTGTCTTTCCATTTAGGTGGGGGGGTACTGTTGACACCCACATAGCTCACCTCCTCTGTGCTGGGAGCTGTGAAGTGGTGGCCCGGAAGCCCCTTCCTCTGGCCTGGGAGTGAAGGAACAGGGGCCCAGGAGCCCCTCCTTCTGGGTTGGGAGCAGTGGAATGGCAACCCATAAGAAGGCCCTTCCTCTGGGCTTGGAGTGGTGGCATGGCAACCTAGATGCCTCTCTGTGGTGATTTTTAATAGCATTCTTAGAAAACTAATTTATTCAGTGAATTCACAAAGGTATGATGCTGAGAACAGAGACCATCCATGAAGCCACTTGGACAATATATATAAGACTTATAGATTTAGAAAGATTTTTTCCAGACTGGAGCCCAATCTTACTCTGGTTTTACCATGTTATAACAAATACAATCAGCTTTGAAAATGCACTTTGATTTTGTGTACTTCTACCTGTACAACTGCAACCCCAATTTATTCAGTTATCCCTATTTTGTAGATCCTGAAACAGAATTTTAACTGCCACTCATTTCCACCCATCCCTCCTACCAATTCTTCCCTTGTACAGGTGCAAAGAAAGAATTGACTAACTTGAACTCTAAATGGGTTATGGTATTCTAAATGTATTGAGAAACCTGAGCCTTATGTCTTCAGTGCCTTCCCAATGAAATTAGAGTAAAACACTCACCCTTTACCATGGCTTCAGGGCTCTTCATGACCAGGTGCATGGTTCTCTCTAAACTCACCCTACTCTTTCTTACCCTGTGTCAGCTTTTCCACAGATTATACACCCTGGTTGAGAAGAAACCTTAATTGTCCTGTTCAACTTTGCATTCTCAGTGCCTACTGAAGTGCTTACACTTGGTAGATACTGGAAAGATACTTATTGATTTGATAGATAAACACATGACATAGGAAAGTCCTCCATTCTTTTGAAATGACTCTCTTTTTTATGGTCCTGGAGTCCTTTTGATAGGAGTATATTAGTTCTAGATGATGTTTTTGCTAGGACGGTTTCATTATCTACAGATTGCCATTATAGTGGTTTTTTTGTACTTGAACAACCAACCTAGGAATCCAGCCAATTGGAACAGTTAAATAGGAGATTGCTCATTAAAAGAGGGTTTAATAAATCTTTCATTTCCCCACAAGCTTTCTTTTCAGTTTTCATCTGTCTTGTTTGGGTCTTATGAATTGGTTGTCCCAGCTCTTCCACTTTGCTTTGCTCATTCCCTGGGGAGGCCAATGATCACACATAGATAATCACTCCCTGGCTTGCTCAGCAGCTGGCTTCTGTTTCTTCAGCTCACAGTAGGTATTAGTAGGAGACTGGAGGCTGAAAGAGGGAGAAAGTAGGGCATTTCCTTCCTGACCCTCCATTTTCTAGACACATTTCCTGGTAGTGGCTGTTTCCCTCCCATGGATCTTCTGCTTCTCTGTGTTTCCATGCTCACGAGGTCTAAGGAACACCAAAGGTCTTGTTGCCCCACTAGGAATGCATTATAGGTTCTAAAAGATTCTTGGCTTCTGGGTAGCTCATCACCCATTTCTGGTTGGCTCAAGTCTATCAGAACCTTTGCAAATAGTCCCCCATTAAAATGTTTATCTCCTTCTTTCCTTCCTTCCTTCCTTCCTTCCTTCTTTCTTTCTTTCTTTCTTTCTTTCTTTCTTTCTTTCTTTCTTTCTTTCTTTCTTTCTTTCTTTCTTTCTTTCTTTCTTTCTTTCTTTTTCCACCTTTCCTGTACCGGGGATCAAACTCAGGACGTAGCACTTGCCAGACAGGTGAGGCCCCACTGAGCCACATCCCCAGCCCTTCATTAAAACCTCTTAGAGCTGGGTATTTAGCTCAGTGGTTCCACCACCTGCCTCAGAAGTGGAAGGCCCCGAGTTCGATCCCCTCTCACCAAAAAAAAAAAAAAAAAAATCCTCTGAAATGATCAGTGTTGGATTCTCTTTTCTGCTGGAACCTTGACTTTAGCACTGTACTGACTGTTAGGACAGGAGAATAAGACTCTAGGTTTAGACTTTGTTTACTGGATCTTGGCTCACAACCAAGTTGTGGCTTTAGCTTTGTCCTCATTGGTTGAACTTCATTTTCATCATTTTTTTAAAAAACCTTCAGTCTAATTGAATGGGTTTCATTCCATGTCCTAGATGTACTTCTCAGTCAGTATCACTTGTTTCTTTGTGTTGGAGATATTCAAAATCTTCTTTTCTAGTTATTTTGAAATATACACTAAGTTATAGCTGTTAGCTGTCAATACTTTACTATGCTATAGAGCAGTAGAACTTGATCCTAATTTGTGCTGCATTTTTGTGCCCATTAACCAACATTTCTGTCTTGTTCCCACTCTCCTTTCTATTTCAGTTTCTGGTAATCATTATTCCATTCTCTACTTCTTTGAAATCAACTTTTTAGCTCCACAATTGAGGGTGAACACACGGTGTCTGTCTTTCTGAGCCTGACATATTTCACTTAACATAATGCTCTCCAGTCCCCTCAAGTGGCCACAATGAGTTAGGTTTTGAACATCCTTTCAGTATATCATCTTTTAGATATTTTGCCTGCTGAGATGAGATGTTTTGGTTATTTCATTGCCTTTTGGGTTCAAGCTGCTCACTTATGTCTCATTTACAATACATTTACAAATCTGAAAATCTTTTCAAAGTTGTCGATATCAGATAACTTTCTGTAAAACAAAGCATTCCAGTATTCAACGCTCAGACAAGACTCAAGCTTTATTATTGCTCATGTCTGTAATTCAGCTGTATTGATGCACTGACTTGAATTGGGGTCAAGGGACCCCAGCAAGACTCACTCAGGCATCTGCTATGAGAGCCATGTGGTGGCTGTCACCTACGTGGCTGATTGGCGGCTGGAATGGGAGAGCCATTGGACTGAGTGCATACCTCTCATGACCAACAGCCTCACTCAGGCTATCCATAAGAATTCCAGGGTTTTATGAGAGTGAGATGTGTCCAGGGACTCACCAGGCCCAGGTCAAGAAGGTGCACACTACCATTCCAGCCATATTCTAGTTTCCTAAGCAAGTCATAAGGCCAGGCCAGATCCATGGGGCTGTTGTACTGTAGTAGAGTCCATTTCTTGATGAGCAGAGACATAAAATCCCATTTTTAAGGGAGAGGATGCAGGGAACTGTGAATACTGGAGCCAGTACTGTAATCCTCTGTGCCACTGTCAGATCTTCCCACTCCCACAAGCTTTGTGTTTTTCTTCACATTCACAATTCTAGGATCACCATGTTAATCGCCTTACATTCCTCAGAATTCAGTCTTTTATTTATTTATATCCAGCTTTTCCAGACATTATGTAAGATAGTAGAAATAGAGAATTAAAGACAAAGTTCCTGAGCTACAGAAGCTAGAGTCTTGTAGGGGAGATAAGTGTGCAATAGAAAAATTGCAGCCCTACTGCTATCAAGAAAACAATGAATAACAAATGATGATGGGGCTGTGGGGAAAAAGGAACCCTTCTCCATTGATGATGGGAGTGCAGACTGGTGCAACCACTCTGGAATTCAGTGTGGAGATTACTCAAAAAACTAAAATTAGAGATTCCATTTGACCTAGCTGTTCCCTTTTCTGGTATCTTCCCAAAAGAATTAAAACCATCATACCACAGCAACATATGCACACCAATGTTTATAGCGGCACAGTTTGTAATAGCTAAATCTTGGAAACAGCCCAAATGCCCATCAACTAGTGATTGAATAAAGAAGATGTGTTTTTTAAAAAATTAAAATGGAGTACTACTCAGCTATAAAGAAAGCTAAATTAGAGACATTTATAGCCAAATGGATGCATTTAGCTTGAGGCCATACTCTTAAGTAAAATAAATAGGACACATATGTGTGAACACCACATTGTTTCTCTGGTGTGAGAAATTGGAAGTGTAAGTGAGGACCAAAATGTGTAATAGATACTGTGAAATAGGAAGGAAATGTTCAAAGGGGTAGGGGAACTAGGGAGAAGGGCAGGGGAAAGGAAAGAAGGGAAAGAAAAAAATGAGAATAAAGGAAACAGCTTTTGTAAATAGGGAGGGGTGGAGGGGTTGAAGAGATGGAAGGGAAATGGGAAAAAATAAGAACCAAGATATATCATGTACAGGTACAAATTCCCAATGATGAATGTGATCATAATGTTTACCTAAAATATACCAATAAATTTAATAAATAAAAAAAGAAAAATTGCAGCCCTGGAGTATAATACAGAAGTGTTATAATACCAGAGGTCCACAGTGTAGAGGAGGGAGAAGTTGCCTATGTGGGGTGGTGGATCAGTGGCAGAGCCAGGTAAGAAGAGGCTTTTGAAGAAATAGATGACTAGACTTATTCAGATATGAAGTTATGTACAGTTGTGCCTACATTCTTTTGTTTAGTTATTAAGATTTGTTGCCATGCAGCACAGTCTTACTGCTCTTTCATAGGTATAATATTAACTTGACTGGATTTGTCGCCTTCATTATGGAAATAATAACCCAGTATTTTTTTTCCCTTATAAAGTGGAGATAAAAATTAACTTACTCAAGGAGGTTTTTGTAAATATTTAATGTAATTAAATATATGGGAGACAGTTTTAACAATGCGTAGCATATCATAAGTACATTTTAAGCATATATTATTGTCATTCTATTGATATTATATTGAACTAACCAAAGAATTGGAGCCATCTCTTAATTTCTAGGAGTTTAGAAACATTTTACTTCTTATTTTATAGTGTTCTCTTTCACCAGACAGGGGTTAAGATTGATTTAATTAATTTTACATTGAGGGAAAGTCAAGGTTTCCTGAGAGAAACATCAAGGCAGTGTTTGAGAAGGTAGAGGGGGTTGTGCATGATCAAATAGATGCATTATGTGAGGAAAAGGGATCCTTGGGTTATACCACTTCAGAAAGGTCCATCCACATAGCCTCTCCCTTGGTGACAGCCCCTCCTGTGACTTAGCCCCCACCCATATCTTCTAGTCACTTGCCTTTTGATTATGCAGGTAGCTGATCCCAGATTGCAGTGTTTACTGTCTCCAACAGGTATTAGCAACCTGCTGCGAAGATGCTAACACAAGTAATCAATAGAGCAAAGAAAGATGAACCACTGAAAAGAATATAATTAGATGGTAGACGTCACCTCAAATACATTGTGGTTGGATAATTATAGGATTTTCTGACTAAATTTAAAGTGACTCTAATAGAGTATATGCACAGAATATCTGGCACATAGTGAAAACTGAATAACTCTTAAATGAATGAATGGTGAGATTATAAAACATGCTTATACTAACATCGAATCCATACTACTTAAAAGCTGTGTTTTGATTATTTTACTAAGAGTGAAGAGGTTTTCTTAGCACTTTGAAATATCTATCACAGTTGTTCCTCTAAATACTTAATGAATTCCATAACATTGTGGTGTCCTGATGGAATTTGTAATTTAAAGACCACAGGTAAGCAAAATCTAATAGAATCGAGATGTCAATCTATGCCAATGTCTCGTCAGGTCATTTGTTGCTGTATTTGATTATGCTCTAAAGACTTATTTGATTCTAAAACTTGGCCATGGGAAGAGTCCTGGCTTTGGAGTCGAGTAGACCCAGAGTTGTGGCTAGGGGCACACACTTACAAGGGGCATCAGTCATGTAACTGGAATTTTCCTGATCCTCCACAGTGTCATCCAGAGGGATGAATTCAAATCCCTACTGTGTTACATGCTAGCTCTGTGACACAGAGGAAGTCAATTCACCTCTCCATGTTCAATTTCATCTACTGTTAGCATGAGAGCTAAACTGGGTAACATAGTAGCATTTACAGTTATTTAGGCAATGTTTAGCTTTCTGCCTCTTGTTGATGGACTGTGGGAAAGCATTGACTCTGGATCTGTATTTGTACAGGCATTTTTGCATCTGAATATTTTGCCTCACCAAGGAGCAGTTTTGTGGAGGGTAATTGTTAAGTACATAGATTCAAGGATCAGATCCCCAGGGTTGGCCTTCTGGCTCTTCCATTTAATCAACTTTGTGACCTCAGGTGTATTAAATACTTCTCTTCAGCTTCCTCCCCTGTAGGATATGGCAATGATGGGAGCACACACCTTACAGTAGTGTTAGGAGAACTGAATGAACCAGCACGTACAAGGTACTTGGAACAGTTTCAGTTATATATTTAGTAGCAGATATCTGTTAAAGTAAAATCTGAAGGGAACCCAAGGAGCTGTAGACTGATAATGTAGAGAAATGGGTGACTTCCTTTGTGGACTGCGTGGGGACTATTTTTTCCCATAGCACGAGCTGCTTGAATTAATCAGGTTGTGTGGCTTGATCTGTCATCAAAAGCATGTGGGCTTTAAATTTTCAGTTACTGTTTTGGTGGACATCCTCATTATATCAAAGTTTATGTATAAATGAAAATGGTGGACAGAATTATGATTTCAATCTGCAAACATAAGACAAAATGAAAATAAATAATAAACAGCTTTAATGTTTTGAATTGAGGCATAGAGGCATAGGGCTCTGCCTTGAAAATATATATATATATATATATATATATATGTACGTATGAATGTATGTTTATACACGCAAATCTATGTTTATATAGGTACATGTATGTTTGTATTTACTCTTTCATTCCCAGTAATTTTCTTTTTTCCCCCTTTCCCTGTTTGGCAACCATTGTGATGTGTTCAGTGTGCATGTTTTGTTAGAATGTGTATTCTCATCTCTGTATGTATATGTATCATTTATATAAAGCTTATTGCGAAACACATTTCATTTTGTTCCTTGATTTTCTTTTGTCACTTGCTTTTGGAAGCAATCCATGTTACTCTTTTGCCTTGCTTCTTTTTTCTTGTTTGTTTTTTTGTTTTTTGGTACTGGGGATTGAACTCAGGCCTTTGGGCTTGTGAGGCAGGTGGTGGCACCACTGAGCTAAATCCCCAGCCCCTGTCTTGCTTCTAATGCTGTGAGTGCTGCAGGAGGTAAACATCACCTGTCACCTATCTCCTCTCCGGATGGTGGGCACTTACATTGCTCCCAACTTCCTCCCATGCCAGTGAATGCCTTCCTTCATAGCCTGTGACAGATTCTGCCTGAGAATTTCCACCAAAATTGTGAAGTTATTATTCTCTTGTCTGCTACTTTAAGAATTTTGATGACAATCTGATTATCATAGTTTTATAAATATGAAAAGAAGGCTTCCTTCAAAAGTATTTGGGGTACTTGGTTAGTTAATTGAAAATTTATTTAAACTGGAGATTTGTAAAAACTCAGAGATAATTTAAAGATTTGGTTTTAACTTTGAATGTTTTAAGTGTACTTTATTCGCTTTTTAAAAAATATAGGGTCAGGGTTTTTCTTTGCTGTATATGTTTACTTTTGTCTTTGTAGCATGGATCAAATTTTGGAATCCATTTTCATGGTTGTTTTTGTAAATGAACATGCTGAGTGCCTTATATGTTTTCCCCTTTTACTTTCTTTAAAGTGAAATAAAGTAAATACATTATGAAGAAATCACGTGCACATTTATTCCCAATTTTAAAATTTTCTTTTACAATCATCCTACCAAAACTACTTGTCTTTATCAAATATTTCCAAAGCATTCAACTTAGTTTCCATAATAGAAATTGCTTCACTCCCACATTTTATTAGTTTAAATATGTCATCTGTAGTTACACAGAACAAAATAAAAGGAATTCTACAAATGTGGAATTCTACAAAGGTTTTTAATTTGGAGAAGCCCTAGTTATTAATGGTTGTGTCTGGACCTCAGGCTTTCTTTACTTGAGTTACTTAGGAGCTTGGAGGCTGTAAGCCATGTTTTTATATTTTTCATAATAATAATGTCCTTCAAAGTTTAAAGACATGGTAGATGTAGAGGCATATCCTGCATGGCTATGTGAGTTTTATAATGTGGTTTACTTTCTGTCTTTTGTCTTCCCTATAACCTTAGTGTTTGGCCTAGTCACTGGCATGTAACTGGAGGCTAAAACAAACATTTGTTCAATAAATGAATAAATTAAGACAAGGAGACCCCTTAAGTGTGATATCTGAGGTTATCCTATCTTATCTGAACACTGTGGTGTTGAGTACCACATTTAAAGGACATCTTTGGGCTATTGCATTTTAAATAGAAATTCAAGGAGTATTTTCTTTTGTTTTCCCAGTAAAAGAAAACAATACCTTCCCTTTTTCTCTATGTTAGTGATGCTTACATTTAAACAAAGGTTGCTAAAATATTTTTGTACAGATTTGTTTTGCACGGGGTTTACTGCTAATTGAACTACTTTCGTTTTGGATAGTAACAAGAAAAATAAAGTTAGAGCAAGTTTTTTATTCTATACTCTAAGAAACAAAACTATAATAGGTGGCTGGCTGGGCAAATGTCAATTATATTTTTATTTATTCCCTCATTCAACAGATATTTATTAACATTCTATTGGGCAGTCACTCTGATGAAAATATTGACAAAGTTATCTCCATGGAGTTTGCATTCATATCAAGTGGAAGGTAAAAATAAAAAAAATAAAAAATTGATCAAACATAGCAATGATATACTCTGATAAGAAGTAGAAAGTAAACAAGGGGCAGGTCCAAAGACAGTGAATAACAGAGAACACAGGCTTGCATTTTGGATGGCTGCTCTGAAGAGGTGACATTTATGCTGTGACCCAGACAGACAGGTTTGAGGGACCAGGGATGGCCACACTCTCAGAGGGAGCTGCGGTTTTGGGTACTCTGAGATGTTCATGAATTGCTTCAAGGAAGCTAAGAGGTGTGTGAAATCCAATAAAGATAACCCATTTTTGAAAAATGGTGCCAATGGAGATCCCCTCACACCCCAAGGCTATTTAGGACTCATGCAGACACCATCTGCACCTGCTCTCTGCAAAATCTTCTAACGGCAATGTATTTATGCCCACTTTTCTCTCAAGGAATCTTGTGTGTAAGGTTGGACACTTCCCTCTCCCTCAACCCCTGTTTTAATAGAAATGTGCAGACTGGCAAAGGAAATAAAAAAGGGACAAAATGTGACCAGTCAGTTTTAAGAACCTGGATAGCTCATTCTCAGCAGATTAAGGGCTGTTCCCCAGTTCAGATGATTCTGTTCTGTGATTCTCACTTTTCCTCTTTTCTCTCCTTTTGGTTTACACTGCTCATTAGCATTTCTATTAAGCACTCCTGAAGAGGAGAAAAATCAATCAGGGAAAGGAGCTTCAATTTAAGGCTTGGTGGGTGAGAAGTGGAATCCATTGGCTACAATCAGCTTATTTTTGGATTCTCTGTGGATTTCCTTGATCTATGTCATTTCTGTCCCTGTGTAGACCCAACATGAGTTGATGATATTGTGTAGCATGCATGTATACTAAGCTAAGGATTTTTGGTGGATGGATGTATTTAAACTAAAACTTCTAGGTAACAAAATTATTTAAATGATTACAATATGAAGAATATCAAGGAGATGCTAGTGGTAAAAACAGATTCTACTTAAAAGACATATTGTTGTAGGGGCTGGGGATTTAGCTCAGTGGTTTTGTCACCTGCTGCGCAAGCGCAAGGACCAGAGTTCAATCCCTGGTACCAAAAAAAAAAAAAGGATATATTGTTCCTCATAGTCATGGGTCCAGCACTTTACAATACGGGATTCTTTACATTCTTGAAGTAGCTGACCCTGCATATTATATTTGCAGCCCTTTGTTATTCCTGACAATTCCCTTTAACTCACACAAGCTGAGTGTCTGTTATTTATGGTCTAGGGCCTCATGAATAGTATATTTGAAATATTGACAATGTGAGAAAAGCCCAAGCATATAACCCCAAATCATAATCATCCTCCTCTTTATGTTTGCAAATTTCTTGAAATTCTCTTTGTTCTTAGTGCTTAGGCCTGAGGCTTTTTCTCTTGAATGATCTACCATGTTCCCAGGAGTTCCAGAGCCATACATCTGTGGATGCTTGAAGAAAAGGAGAACCTAAGACCAAGTTCCATGGGTAGGTCAGAAAAGGACACAGATTCTGTGTCCTTGGTGGAGATGGGTTTGTGCTGAACTTGCAAAATGTATGAGTTCAGTGTCATTTGTTTTCAGTATTTCCTGAACAATTGATTTATCCCACATTATTAATGAACTTTGCAGCAGTTCTACTTGTCAGAGCCTACTCTGTAGGTGTCAATAATGTGAGGAAACCTGATGTTAGTGAATCTAGCTTAAATGATTCTGTCATGCTAATGATTCAATACATCAGGACAAATGTCAGCTTCTTCCAATATGTTAATTCCTCTGATCCTATTTACATAAACTACAGTCAATGAAATACAAGTTACCCCCTAAGACAGTTAATGGGGATTTATAAAGGATTTTTAATTTACTATTTTTTTTGTAGCCTCCAACATAAATTCTTGAGTTGAGAAAAGGGACAGAGAAAGAGCAAGGATCACAGATTGGGAAAAGGATGCAAAATATTTCAAAATCTCAAATATAAAAGACATAAAATGTATTGTTTAGTCCTTTCTTAAAAGTTCCATGCATTTGCATCTATTGCTTTCAACAGGAATATCAACTTTCTAAAGAAACTTGATCACAAAGCATTGATGAATATTTCTTACATTTTGGGTTGAGGTTTCAGTTTCTCTAGTTTCCTGAAATAATTTACCAGTTCATTAGTTTTCCCAAAGGATGGTTAAATCTGGGTTTCTCATCTCTGCTATTAAGCCTTCTTATCTCCCTGGGACCACTGACATATGATAGCAATGTTTATTGTGTAATTGCTACTTCTTTTACTCTCAGTTCTAGGTGCCTATACATAACAACTTATAATTAAGATTGAGAAATCAGTTTCCTTTTCTGTGATAAAACACATAGTTAACTCATTTGTCCAAGGAAGTCATTATTTTTTTCTTCCTTTTCCTGGTTCATCTTCCAAGCTCTAAGGTTTCTATTTACTTGGGGTTCTTTTTATAAGTTTTATCAATTGATAAACAGCTGGGATTTATATTCTTCCTATACCATTACTTGTACCATTAGCATCTCTATTTTTCATTCTTGCAAACATCTCTCTTGTCTGATAATTTCCTTGGCTGTTTTGGGATAGGTCTCAACATTTTACTTCTTTACCTACACCATCTAATGTAGACTACTTATCCATGTAACCTTTGTGGAGACTAAAAAACTAATGATAGACCTAGAATTGTATTGCTGACATTTGTGTAAGTAGTTTAATGCCTCCTGCACAGTCCCTGAGGTAGTTTTCTGTCTCACTTAAGGTGATACAACAATGATATAGCTAATGCCAGTGGCACCATCAATCATCAAAGAACAGCATCAGCAATGGGGACTGCTTTTTTCATTTTTACTGCAGTGTTTACCAGCCAGCAGCCTGGTGACTTGTTCCTTTGTCTATATTTTAGGTTGCAAAATTAGTTTAATAAAGTTATACAAATCATCTCTCTTACCTTAGTTGTTTTGTTTAACACACACACACATTACCCCTGCTCCCCATTTAGTTTCAAATATGCAGAACCTAATACTTTAAGTGTCAGCACAGTGCATTGTCTGGATCATATTTTGGTCATTATTTTCCTTAATGCATAGAATGTGGATTAGTATTCTACTTGTCATTGCCTATGATGAATAGGTAAGAGTATTTTATTAAGGCATGTGTACTATGTGAAGGAGAAAACTGTGGTCTTGGATGACAGTTCCAGTTCATAACTGAGCCATTAGCAGCATCTTCATTTTCTGAAGATGGCTTCTGCTATGCAAATAAGGCAAGTATTTTCATAGGTAACTTTAGAGGGTTCATTTGATTTTGAAATTTACTTTGATGAGTCACTCAGGTTTTAAATTCCATGGGATCAAGGTCTGATTTTCTTTTGTTTCACATGATGTTAAGCATAATGTCATGCTTTGTAGTAAAAAAATGTCTAGATATTGTGTAGAGTTTTTCCAAATGGTATTGTGTCTTTGTAGCATCTGTGTTGCTTTAAAAAGTTATTGAGGTATGATTGACATAACAAAGGCAATGTATATTTAATTATAGGACTTAATGAGTTTGGAGATGTGTACACCATAGAAACATCGGCACAATCTGTATCATGAACATATCCATGATTTCCAGTATTTCCTCCTGCTATCACTATTATTACTACTAGTATTTTTTTTGTGCATGCCAAAAACAGTTAACTTAAGATCTATCATCTTAGCAAATTTTGAAGTATACAACCTGGAATTGTTAACTAACTATAGACACTATATGGTAGATCTCTAGTCTTACTCATCTTGCATAACTGAAAGTCTATGCTTTTAACTAGTAGCTCCTTGTTTACTCTCTCTCTCTCTAGACCCAGGTAACCACCATTCTACTCTGCTTCTTTGAGTTTGCTTTCTCAGATTCTTCAGAAAAGTGGCCTACTGTAATGTTTGTCCTTGAATGTCTGGCTTATGTCACTTGTTGTAATGTCCTCCAGGTTCATTTACATTGTAAACAGAAGAATTTTATTCTTTTTAAGGTGAAATAATATTCTCAGTATACATACTATATTTTTAAAATCTATTTATCTGTCTGTGGCCATTTATGTTGTTTCCATGTCTTGTCTATTGTGAATAATGCCTCAGTGCACAAGGAAATGCAAATGTGTCTTTGAGAGGCTTGTTATAAATCCTTTGGGTATATACCCAGAAGTGAGATTATTGGATTATATGGCAATTGGGTTTTTACTTTTTTGAGGAATTTCCATATACTGTTTTTCATAGTGGCTGCACCAATTTGTACTCTTATTGATAGTGTCCAACAGTTCTCTCTCTCTACATCTTTGCCAATACATGATCTCCTTTATTTTTGACAGTAGCTATTCTAACAGGTGTGAGTCATTCTAACAGAGTAAAAAAAGCTATGATTTTGATACATTTCTCTGATGATTAATGAGTTTGAGCCCATTTTCATATGCCTGTTTGTTGTTTGTATGTCATTTTTTGAGAAAATGTCCATTCAAGTCCTTTGCCCATTTTAAATCAGGGTTATATATTGTTTTGCTGTCAGGTTATTTGAGTCCTTTATATATTTTGGATATTAAGTTCTTATTGGATACATGGTTTACAAATACAGTAAAACTTTTGTTTTAGAGCATAATCCATTCCAGAAACATGCTTGTAACATAAAGAACTTACATATCAAAGTAAATTTTTCCATCAGAAATAATGGACACTCAGATAATTCATTCTAACCCCCCCATTCATATAAAATGATTAGAGTTCTGTAGTGTTATACAAAATAAAAAGAAAGTGCAAAATATTTAAAAAAGCACAAATTAACCTGTACTTATCTTTGAAAACCTTCGTGGCTAGTGTGAAGGAGACAAGAGAGAAGAGGGTTATTATGTAGGATGACTTTCACTATCACTCATGGAATCACTTCTATCTATTGGTACAACAGAATCTTTTTTTTCCATGCAATTTTAACAAAGAACCCATCCAACAACACTTGTTTTTGCCTCCTTTTGAAGTGCAGGAGACCACAGTATTGATTATGCCCAAAGCAGGTGGTAAGCAGTGCTGGATGTGAAGAGTTAACCCCACAATTGACTTGTTTATAGAAGTGAGTCAGGCTGAAGGTTTGAGTAACTCACACTCAAATTCCATTCCCACATCTAAGACCTTCTTAACTAGAAGGGCAATGTTCTAATTATAACCATATATTTTGTCTATTTTGTTCCTAATTCGAGAATACTTTGTCTTGTCCTTTATCAGCCTTGCTTTCATTAGTTTCCATAGAAACTGGACAGACTGTGCATCTTTACATGTAGTCCTATCCTTGCGAGTAGCTCGCCTTTACCCAAATTGATTACCAATAAAAATCAATGGCTTGGATGGACCAGTGTCTTTTGCTGGTGATCCAGCATTGGCTATCCCAGCTCACACTTTTTTCTTTAATTCTGTCTTTGAGTTTTTCGTTTTATTTATTTATTTATTTTTTCTTGTTTTTTTTCTTTTCTTTTCTTGGAGTTTTTCTTTAGCCTTGCATCACATATTGAGCAGGAGACTAAAAACTACTGCAGAAGTCTCTAGTATTGAGATTTTGCAGAAATGTGATATTGTAGTGTTGTTAAACAGATTCATTGCTTGTACTACCTCAGCCTTATTTTGGGTGGTACGTTTCACAAGATTTTGCAGTTTCCCACATTTTACACATCTCCCTACTCTCATTTGAAGTGAAGGATTCCTCCACCTTTATTTTTGTCTACAGATGAGATCTTCTCCATGTCCTCTTGCTTTTGGGAGATGATCAGCCAAATCCTTCAGTGCATAGGATGGGGTGGGGAGAAGAGGAGAGAAAAGAACCATTGGCTTAGTTGTGATCACGTGATCTTTGACATCAGGTACTACTCATATTGTAAGACATTACTTCTTTTTTAAGTTAAAATTTTTTTCCATTAAGTTTATTGGTACATTTTAGGTATAAAATACAGTTACATTCATCATTGGGATCTTGTACGTTTACATGATGTATCTTGGTTTTTATTTTCTTCCCCTTCCTCTGCCCTCCCTTCACCCCCTCCACCCTTCCCTATTTGCAAAGAATTTGTTTCCATTTTTTTCTTTTCTCGTATTTTTTCTTTTCCCTTCTTTCCTTTACTCCTCCCGCTTCCCCTACTCCTTTAGACCTTTTCTTCCTGTTACATAATATCAATTATACATTGTTTGAATTACAATATAAAAATTTAGAGGACATTACCACAGATTTTACAGAATTTGAAAGGATATAGAAAGCATATTACAAAAATTCTTTTTGAAAAAAATTTGACAACTTCTAACAAGTTCCTTGGAAGACAAATTAATGAAACTGACTCTGGAGGAAATATAAAATTTGAATAGAATCTATTAAAGAAGGTATATTCCTAGCTTGAAAACCTACCTATATGACAACAGCAGGCTCATATATATTTTAAATGATGAATTATATAAAACTTTCAAAGCAGAAAAAAGAAGGAACACTTCTCCCCTCATTTTAGAAAATCAACATTGTGCTAATCTTAAAACTGGATAAAGATAATAGAAGAATAAATTATGAATCTAAATAAAAATTTGTTAAATAAAACAAACTAATAGAAGTGAGATCTGGCAGTATGTAGAAAATGGTTTTATTATAGGGATGGCAGCGTTGGTTAAGCATTGGAAGATCTACCACCAAAAGTCATCATTTTAACAGAGAAAAGGAAAAATCCATATGATCCTGTCAGTAGTTGCAGGCAAAGTATTGCACTAAATTCTACAGCTGTTCATGGCAAAAGCTATCAGGAGACTAGAAGGAGAACAGAACCTTCTCAGCAGATCAAAGACATGTACTCCATACTTCCATCAATAACGTGTTATATGAATGGAAAAGATACAATGCTTTCTCACTAAGGTGGGGAACAAGGGCAGATATGCCTACTTTTCATCTGTCCAGTAAACTTTGAAACATAGGCCCAAACCAAAATAGTCTGGCAATAAAATGACACAATTAGAATAGGATTGTCAAGGTAGATAGAAGTAAAATCTTTATATGTAGATGAAATGATCATCTACAGAGAAAATACTAAAAACTCTCTAGGAGCCCCTAGAGGTTGTATTTGAATTTAGCAGGATTAGAAAATACAAGATATATATGAAAATTCAGGTCTATGTATACTTGCTATAAATGAAGAATTGGATACTGAAATTTAAAAGTTACATAGGAGGGTGGGGGATTTAGTTCAGTGGTTCCGGCGTCTGCCTTGCAAGTGGAAGGACCAGAGTTCGATGCCTGGTGCCAATAAATAAATAAATAAATAAATAAAAGTTATGTAGGAGTACAAAGGACCTAGAAAAGTAAAAAGAAAAAAAGAATAAAAAGTGTTGGAAGACATTTATTATCTAATTTTAACACTTCCTCTAAAGCTACAGTAATCAAGGCAGTGTTGGCATAAAGAAAGACATATAGATCATTGGGAATAAAACAGAGAATCTAGAAATAGAACCGCACATATGTGGTCCACTGAGTTTTGAAAGATTATTTAACATTAACATTTTATAGAACATATACTTAGCTCAGGAGCAGAGGAAAAGATAGTGTTTTCAGCAAATGGTACTAGAATACCTGTTATCCATATGTAAAAAATTAACCTCAACCCTTTATTTTCATACACAAAAATAACTTGAAAGGATCTATGAACCTGAATATGAAAGATTAAAACTATAAAACTTTAAGAAGAAATTATAAGGGAAAATGTTCCTGAATTTAGGGTAGGCAAGAATTTCCTAGTATACCAAAAACATGATGTAAAAAAGAAAAAAATTGATAAATGAGATTCCAGCAAAATTTAGAACTTTAAATGACATTGTTAAGAAAATGAAAATTAGTCCTTAAACAGACCATATTTATAATACATATAACCTATGACCAGAATATATAAAGGACACTTAGAGCTCATTAATAGACAACCCAGTTAAAATGTAGACACAAAAAGATGATAAATAGCCAGTACAGCACAAGGAAAGGTGTGGAACACTAGAATCAGAAAAATACTAATCAGTACAATAACAAGATTGAATTATACACTCATTAGGGAGATTAAGTCAAAAGTTTTAAAAGAACAAATGTCACCGTAGGTATGCACCATTTAGAACTTTCTAATACTGCTAATGTGAATGTAAATTGATAAAACGATTTTGGAAAACAATTTAGAAATTTCTTGTATTACTGTTAAGAACCAACAGTTCCGTTCTTAAGTTTTTACTTAAGAGAAATGAAAACACATGTTCACAATAGATTTGTACATACCAGTTGACTATCCCTTATCTGAAATTCTTGGGACCAGAAGTGTTTCAGATTTTGGTTTGAAATCCACTTGATCTGCAAAGAGGATAGCTACTCTTGCTTTTTTTTTCAGGTTCTTGTCACATGGAGTATTGTTTTCCACCCTTTAACTTTCAGTCTATGAGTTTCTTTTTGAATTAAGTGTGTTTCTTGTATGCAGCATATTGTTGATCTTGCTTCTTGGTTCATTCTGCCAGTCTTTCTTTTGACTGGTGAATTGAGACCGTTAATGTTGATGGTTATAATGTATACATATTGATTTATCATTGTCATGGCTTTTTCTTTTTGTTGGATTCTCCCCCTTTGCATTTAATTTCTTGTTGCTCCTGCTGGATTCATTCTGCTGGGCTTCCTGTGATTGTGATCCTCATTTTCTTTTCCTAGGATATTGTCAAAATTTTTTGGAGTGCTGGTTTGGTATTCATGAAGTTCTTCAAGTGCTCTTTTTCATGAAAGTATCTTATTTCTCCATCAATTTTGAAAGGTAGTTTTGCAGGGTACATCAATATGGGTTGGAGGCTATTTTACTTTAAGGCTTGAAATACATCACTCCAATCTCTTCTTGCCTTGAGGGTTTGCAATGAGAAGTCTGCTGTGATTCTGCTGGGCTTTCTTTTGTATATGATTTGTTTCTTTTCTCTCGCTGTTTGTAGAATTTTGTTCTTCTGTTGGTTTTCTGTTATCTTAACAATTATATGCCTATGTGTAGATTTTTTTGATCAAAGTTAGTTGGAGTCCTATATGCCTCACCTATTTGTATGTCAAGTTCTTTTCCCCTGCTTGGGACGTTTTCTGACATCACTTCTCTGAACAGTTTTTTTATGTCATCTGCACTCTCTCTTGTTTCTTCATTGACTCCAATCAGCTCTATGTTATTCTTCTTGCATCATACAGCAGCTGCTGGTTTGATTTCTCTTGGCCCCTTAACAATTTTAAAGAAACTTTTCTTTTCCTGGTCACTCATTGCAGTCTTATCTAATATATCTGAAATTCTGTCCTCACATTGGCTCATTCTGCTGCATAAGCTTTCAATGGAGTTTTTAATCTCCTGGAAATCTGTTTGTATCTGTTTTATGGATTCCATTTGTTTCCTATGTTGGAATTCCATCATGTTCCTCAGTTTCTCTAATTTTTTTAAATCTGTGTCCTCTCTACATTTATTAATCATGTCTAACACTATGGGTACAATCTCTCCTGTTATCTGAGAAATTTTTTCTGATTTCATTTTTTCCAGATCCTCTTTTGTTGCCTGTTCAAGGAGTCCAGGTGGTTGAGTATCATATTGTTCCATCTTGTTTCTCTTTGGGGTTGTTTTAGTTGATCTGGAAGTCTGGTTTTGAGACTTGTTTACCGGTCTTCTCATTTTGACAGGGGAGGGGGTTGCTTCTGGCACCCATATGGTTCACCTCCTCTTCACTGGGGGTAGGTGGTATGGTGGCCCGGAAGCCTCCTCCTGGGGTCTGGGAGTGGCTCATCTCCCCTGTGCTGGGTTGTGGGGGGGGTGTGGTATGGTGGCCTGGAAGCCTCCTCCTCTCAAGTTAAAATTTATTAGAAATATTTGCTCATCTTGAAGAACACTCATAGAATAAGTTACATACAATTCAAGGCTTTACTGTATTTTCTCCCTTTCCACAGATTATCTTTTCACTGTCATTGGTTATTTCCTTTGGTAAGTGGAAACTTTTAAATTTGATGTAGTTTTGCTTGTATAGTTTTGCTTTTATTATTTGTCATCTTTGCCCAACCAAATGTCTCGGAGCTTCCTCCTGTATTTTCATAAAGAACTTCTATGGATTTAGGGCTTATATGTTAGTGTTTATGTCATTTTGACATGATGATTTTTGTGATGCTGTGAGATAAAAATCCAATCTTATTTTTCTACATGGAGGTATCTGATTTTTCCAACACCATTTGTTGAAGATATTATCCTTTTTCCACTGTGTACTTACAGCATCTTTGATGAAGTTTACTTGGTTATATATGCAAAGCTCTCTAGGCTTCTTTCTATTCTACTTCACTGGTCTATGTTTTTATACTAGTATCATGCTGTTTTGATTCCCATAGCTTTCTAATATAATTTAAAATCATGAAGTATGATTCTTCCTGCTTTGTTCTTGCTCAAGATTCCATTAACTATTCAGTCTTTTGTGGTTTCTTATAAATTTTAGAAGTTTTTCTTATTTCTTTGAAAAATGCCATTTGAATTCTGTAAGGATTGCTCTGACTCTATAGACTGCTTTGGGTAGTATGACATTTCAACAATACTGATTCTTCCCATCCATACATATAGGATATTTTCCATGTATTTGTGTCTTCATCTATTTCTCTCATTAATGGTTTTACTCTCTAATGTACAGCTCTTTTACCATGTTGGTTAAATTTATCCCTAAATATTTTTAGTTTTGATTCTATGGTAACTAATATTATTTTCTTAATTTTTTCAGGCAGTTTGTTAGACTGTAGAAATACAACTGATTTTTGTATATTGATTTTTTATTCTGAAACTATTGAATTTATTAGTTCTACCAGTTTTTCCTCTATAAATTTACCTTACTCTCATGTGCTTTTGTCTTGTTGTTTAATGTCCTTTGTTTTAACCTAAAAAACAACTTTAGGTGATACAGTGGCATATATCTATAATATCATCTCCTCCTTGGGAGGCTGAGGTGGAAGTATCATGAATTTGAGGCCATCCCTAGCAACATAGTGAGACCTTGTTTTTTTAAAAAAAATAGAAAGAAGAAAAAAAAAGAAAGAAGCTCCCTTTAGCATTTGTTATAAAAAAGAATCCTAGCATTCTAGTGGTGACTCCCTCAGTTTTTATTTGTTTGAAAAGTCTTTATTCTAATTTCATTTTTAAAGGAAAGTTTTGTCTTGATTGGGAAACTTCCCCCTGGAACTTTCGTGTTTCATCACCCTCTTGCCTGTGAGGTTTCTGCAGAGAAATCTGGTTATAGTCTTATGATGATTCTCTTGTATGTGGCAAGTGTTTTTTCTTGCTGCCTTCAAATCCTTTGTCTTCTGCTTTGGACAATTTAATTTTAATATGTTCTAGTGTAGACCTCTTTAGATTCAAAATATATGGAGTTTTTTTGTTCATGAATCTGGATGTCCATTTCCCTTCCCAGATTTAGGGAGTTTGCTTTCACAATTTTTTTTTAAAATAAAATTTCTCTCCCTTTCTTCTGTCTTTTCCTACTTGTATTTCTGAAATATATGTATTGATTTGTTTGATGGTATCTGATAAATACTATCAGCTTTCTTCAAGCTTTTGTATCCCTGTTTCTTGTTCCTCTGTGTGGATAATTTTAGTGATCTGGCTAAGTTTGTGAGTTCTTTTTTTCTGCTCAGCAGAAGTCATTCTGGTGTTGAAGCTCTCTATGAAACTTTTCACTTCTGCCGCTGTGTTCTTTAGCACCTGAATTTCTGTTTATAACTTTTTAATGGTAATTTTTTAAAAAATCATTAATTTTATTGGCACATTTTTGGTTCTACAATATGATGACATTCATCATTGGGAATTTGTACCTTTACATGATATATCTTGGTTCTTATTTTTTCCCATTCCCCTGCCCTCCCTTCAACCCCTCCACCCCTCCCTATTTACAAAGACTTTGTTTCCATTTTTTCCTTCTCTCATAATGGTAATTTTTATCTTTTTGTTGAACATCTGTTTTTGTTCATATATTGTTTTCTTAATTTTGTTTAGTTATCTGTCTCTGTTCTCTCATTGCTATTAAAGATTCTTTAACATAACTATTTTGAATTCTTTATCAGGCAGTTTGTAGATCTCCACTTCTTTAGGATCAGTAACTAAGAACTTTATTTCTTTTCTCCTTTAATGTTGTCACATTTCTTTGGCTCTTCTTTACCCTTCACCAGTCACTTCAACCAAAGATTCTGGGGGTGCCTGCTTCTTCAAGCCACATTCCAGCTATGGAAATCTGACATGGGTGGACAGCCTGCCCCTTGCCTTTGCTGTTAAATACCCAAAGGCAATTTATAGAGTTCTATAGTGTTCTCAATGAAGTCACCACCCTGAAAGACCAAAGAAGTTGAATGTTTGCTTTAGTCTCCTTTTCCTCTGTGGGAGAGTTTGCAGGACCAGGGACTCTCTTTAGGCTGAACCATGCTGGCTCAGGGGAAAGGCTCACATGGGTCCTTTCCGACACTTCTTCTCATTCCTATGTTCCACTCGGTGCCATAGCTTTCCTTTGGATTCCAAAGCTATCACAAAAGTACTTTTGACAGTGAATGGTTAGAGAACTGAGACCTGCTATTCCACTGTCTTGCTATTTTATGCCTTGCATCTATATTGCTATATGTAATGATTTGTTAAAAGTGGGGGGATCCTCAAATTGGGGTTGGTGGCTGTTGGGAACTCAATGAGTGTTAAAATTATTTACTCATTTCTCATACTAAAATCTATTAATTTTAGTGGAGTCAAGAAACTAGTGTGTTATAAAAACTGTTTAAATAATCACAGCTCCATTTATCTTGGTCTTCCTGTTCATATGTTAGGGCTTCCTGGCCAGTGTTTTCCAGGCCTGCCTGCTATTCCCTCTCTCTCCTCTCTTACGTTCTGCAACGTCAGACTTTCTGAGTACAGAATCATCAACTTACTTTGATAACCAAATTTGGGCTCATATCCTACCAGGATCATTGGGGAAAGCACAGGGCTTCATCTGTTTCCTCAATACCTGTGATTGTGCATGAGGTTCCTTGTGGAGACACTTGTGTTTTCTTATCACCTTATATGTACAAGGGGAAGACAGGCAACTAAAAACCTGAAGGAGTGTGTTTTCTGTCCTCTATCAGTAATTAATAGTGCTTGATTTTAGAAATTCTCTTAATCTGTCTGATTAATATCATTATCTTCTAAACAGGCAGGATCAAGTGAGTGAGTATATGTGCAGGTGCTACATATTACTTATATGCAATGTATGGTATTATTATAGACAGCTAAGTCAGACAGAAATATTACAGGCAGTCAGATAGGGATAGGCCTTTGAGCAAGTTGGAACAGAGGTAAAACATCACAACTGTGGCCAGAGACACATCTGTTGGTGAACAGGGTTCAAGATAAAGACAAGATGACCAGGCTTATATACTTCCTCAAAGGACACTGAACCTAATGAAGTCTAGATAGACATCAGTCATCTCAGTGGGTGACTGGAGACCTCTGGACCCATCATTTCCTAGAAGAAGTCTTTGTTCTTTCTACCCACACTTGTTAACATGACTTATTTCCCAATTGGTCCACTATTACCTAAACGACTATACTTGTAACCTTATTGGTTGATCATAGCTATAACCATATTTTACTTCTGTGGGTTTTGCTCTGCAAAACTTCCCTGTGAAGTGGGGTCCCTGGCTACCCATTTGGGACTCCTCCTGCCTCTCAGGAGCTATCCTATCAATAAATATTTTCCTACTTTTTTTTTTAGTACCAGGTATCAAACTTGGGACCTTGTGCTTGCGAGGCAGGAGGTGGCACCACTGAGCTAAATCCCTGGGTATCTTCCTACTCTTAACCTCTATTGTTCCTAGAGTTCATTCTTCAATTTTTAGAGAACATGAGTTCAGCATAACAGATGTCTAATGGGTTGAGAGATATAGTATTTTTATATTTCATATCATTACATTTGAATATAGTATGTTATTATATAGTATATTATATACAGCACACACACGCATATATAATTTTATATATATATAAAATAGACTATGAATCATTCTTTCAAAGTAAGGGTCTACCTTGTTTCATCTCTTTTTTTCTTTCCCTTTATTCCTTTCTTTGCTCAGTGACTGTTTCCCTTTCTTCTTTCCCAGTTTTCTTTATCTCTCTCTTCCTTTCTTTTTATTTTATCCTATTTTCTTCCCTTTTTCTCTCTCAGCCACCTTCCTTCCCTTCTTCTAGGTTTTCTAATCTTCTTACTCCTCATACTGACCCTCATATTTTAGTTCTTTAAAAACACAGTTGTTCACTAGAACAACTTTACAAAAATTTTAAGAAGAGAGAAGAAAAAAAGATGATTACAAAAAGAAAAAGTACAAAACTGGAAAGAGGGAAGAAGAGTAATATGATTGGATAAAATAATTTCATTGTTTTTAAAGAAGAAAGTATACATTCTTGAGGAAAGATGATTTTACTGGTAATTAGGAGATTGGCAGTAAATTTCTTACATGAATCTTCTTAAGGGTGCCACATATATATTGTTCTCAGTAAGATCTGTGCAATTAAAACAATAGTAGCTTTCCAGATGTTTATAAGATTCCTTAACATAATCTGAGGCCACGGAGCAAGAATCTCAATTATGCTTGGGGCTCTAACATGGTCTATTTTTCTGGTGGCTTAGCTTCCTGATGAAAATGTTTAATCCAAGAATAAAACCTAGGGTACAGAAGGCAGCCTGAGTTTCCCCCAGTGGTGGTGCATTGATAGTAAGAACCTGCAGTTGGCTTGTCCTTGCATCCTTCCTGATGATAATGGACCCAGTCTTTTGCAAAATCTCTTCAGTTATTACTTGTGACATCAGGCCAATCTCAAATATAGTCACAGACAAGTTGGTGAGCTATAGTGTACACACACACACACACACACACACACACACACAGATCTGCTGATTTCTTCATTTCTTTCTCTGGTTCTTTTTCTTAAGCCTTTTGGTTTTGAAACTATTTGAGAGTTTGTCCTGAATCCATCATAACCAGTGCCTTCCTAAGCTTTATTAACAGTGCCATGGGTAAGAGTGCTCAAAAAGATGCTACCATTATGCAATGTCTTAGTCACCTTTCTTGTCACTGGGACACTTCCTGACACAGGGAACTGAATGGGAGGAGAGGTTTATTTTGGCTCATGTTTCAGTAGTCTCAGTCCTTGCATGGTTGGCTGGCTCCAACACAGGACATCATGGCAGAGAGGAGTGGGGGAGAAGTGCTTAGGTAGACAGGAAGCTGGAGAGGGAGATACATTCTTCCAGCGACTCAACCCCTGTGACCTGCCTCTTCCGACCAGACTCCATCTCCTAAGAGCAAGTCCACAATGGGTCCTCATAATCCAGTCACCTCCACAAGCCCTGCCTATGAGATCATGAGGCTCTTGTGGGACATATAGATTTGAACCATAACTTTTAGTGTTTCCTGAGGGGCCAAACATCCAGGGATTTTCTGTTTCTCTATCTCTGGAGTGCTCAATGAGCCAACATGGTAAGTTTAGCCATGGTAAACTTGGGAGAGTCTCTTCTCATTGACTGTTAGTCACCTTGCTAAGTACCAAATCAGAGCTGCTTGTAACTCATCTGTCACTTCAGGGCTACTTTCTTCCTTCAGACTTTTCTGCAGAGCACATTACTGATTCATGGAGCAAAGACACATATGCCCTCTTCTTGCCTCTGAAACATGGAGACCTTTCTCAAGCTCCAGCAAAGACAAAGACTAACCTCATCTAATGAATACTAAAGGGTATCTGGCCCAACAGTTCACTGTGTATCACTGAATACATCAGCATTCCCACAGTGAACCCAATTTAGACTCAAATTTGGAACCAGTTATGCCTTGAAGAATAAGTTTCAATCTTTTGATTCAGTTAAATTAATTATCTTGAATAAAAGAATCTTGAAAAATAAACATAACCCTCCACAGGGTGCTCCTCAAGTAGAATTTCTTTATATCATTACATATATTTTGACTATTATTTGTGACTATAATTTGAGGAAATTTCAGGGTAGAAAAGAGGGAAGCAAACATTGTTCCTTTGGCTGAAAATAGCAGAAAATTCTGACTCAGATTGCCCTGTTGAAAGGATAGAGTTTCAGGTGTAGAGCATTTCAGGATGCTAGATTTTCTCCTGTGTGATTTGTGTGGCTCAACTCTCTCCTCTGCTCGCCTCCTTGTAGGCAAGATGGCAGCATCTGGTCATGTCCAGAGAAGTCCACATCCAGAAGAAGAAGGAGCATTATTTCTCTCTCTTTGTCACTTTCTTCTGTCTGAGTAAGGAAACTCTCTCATGGCACTGCCAAGCAACCCTCCATTCATGTACCAGTGGCTAGAAGGAGCTCATATATCCAGTCTTAAACCAGCCAGTTAGACAGGAAACATAGCCTAACAGGCCTACAGGTGGACAGGAAGCTGGGGGGCAACTGCAGGGCCTCTCCAGTGCTTAGGAAGTCAGACAGGAGGTGTCTGGCCTTCTTCTCCTGCCTGATGAACATCTAGTGGTACTCACTGTGTTGTAGCCTGATAATTTGTGTGTAGGTAGATGCAAACCAGTTATAAATCTTTTTCTGTTATTCTTTCTTATAGGATTTTCAAGTAGAAAATTAATCAAGTCAAATATTATCAATGTCCTCTTTCTCCTATTCATTCTGATACATTTACCTCTACCCCTGACCCTTTTGCAAACTTCAGTTGTGTGTGTCCAGTGATACCCTGGCATTTACATAGCAGCATGAATGGCTTGGTGCTTTGGCCCTGTCTCCCTCATAGTTTACTGTAATCAGGCCCTTTTCGAAAGTTCACAGTCTGAAAAACTGAAAAAATAAAAAAGAAAGAAAAAAGAAAAAAGAAAAACAAAACCAAACAAAACACCACATCTCCCAGATTCCCTTATAGTTAGGGCTTCTGGGTTAAAATGCCTACTGGAAGCATTCAGGTGAGGATCAGGGGAAGGAAGGAGAGAAAGCCAGGTCCAGCTGCACTGGCATCGTATGGTGTGGGCCCCAAGCAAGGGACTTCCACAGCCCTGAATGAGTCCAGTTGCCTGCTTTGTGGCTGTGGACAGCAGGTGTGGTGACAGCACCAGCTTCTAATGATGGGTTCCTGAAGCAAGAGCTGTAGCAGGAGCCTCTGGTCCCAACCTTCCTGACAGTCGTTTAAGAACAGCTTCCCTGGAAGGTCAGCTCAGAGCTCCTTGGCTTTTTATTTCTGAAGGCCAAGCTTGGAATCCTTCCCCCTTGTATTCCCAATTACTTTTAAACATTTAATTACTTTTAAAAAATCCTTTTCTGCTTAAATTAACTAAGCATGTTCTGGCAGAAACCTGTCTAGTCAACAGTCTATTGTCACTTAAAATTCAATTTATTTAAAACCAACCAGTATCGTCTCTCTGAACCTGTTCTTATTTCGAATATCCTTGTGTATCATCACCCAGGGTAATATATCCTTCATCCTTTCATGGGTGATTTAATCCTTCAAAAGATATCTTTTTTTTTTTTTTTTTTGGTACCCGGGGATCGAACTTGGGACTTTGTGCTTGTGAGGCAGCAGAAACACTAAGCTAAATTCCAGACCCCAAAATATATCTTTTAACTAGACCTTTCTTTCTAGTCCTCATGTTTGCATCAAAATTAGACACTAGTTCTTTTTAGACCTGGGTTTGGTCTCTTGCTATTTTTCTCAAGTGCTCAACTTCATTTCTCTTTACTTATTAACCTGTCATGCCTCCAAAGGTCAAATTTATCTTCCTAAGACATTTGTTTTTGTTTTGATCACAGGACATTCACACTGAGCTACATCTCCAGCCTGTTTTTTTATGTTTTGTTTTGAGACAGAGTCTCACTAATTCACTAAGTTGCCTAGGCTGGGCTTGAACTTGTGATCTTCCTTCCTCAGCCTTCCATTACAGGCATGTACCACTACTACCTGGCAAGATACCCTTTTTTAGCATGTCATTACAACTTAGGGCATGTATTCATGTGTTTGGGGTACTGTAATGAATTATTATAGATTGGGAGGCTTAGACAACAAATTATTCCTCAGAGTTCTGGAGGCTAAGGAGCCCAAGATAAAGGTACTGGTTGATTTGATTCTTAGAGAGGACCTCTTCTTGGTTTGTAGGTCTTGTTGTATCGTCACATGACAGAGAGAAGGAAAGAGAGAAAGCCTCTGTGTCTCTGATAGACATGGTACCATTACAACTGTGCTACCCTCAGGACCCAGTGACCTTCTAAAGGCCCCATCTCCAGATGTTTCCATGATGGGGATTAAGATTTCAATTTAAGAATGTGAGGAGGATCTATCAATTCATAGTAATGCAAGAAATCCTAAGTGGTTTTTAAAAACTCTTAACTGTGTTCTTTAAAATATTGTCTTAACCTATAGTTTCAATCTCCCGGAGGTGCATGATTTATAGAGGAAATTATTATGTAAGAGGTGCTGTATTAAGTGCTTAGCCAATTTCATTAAAACTTAATAGAAGTCCTTCAAGGTAAGTATGGTTTTCTTTATTTTCCAGGGAAGCTAACTGCAATTTAGGTAGGTTGGGTAGCTATCCCAGCCTAACACAGTGCACTAACAGTACATTTCTTTTTTTCCCTATTAAGTTTATTGGTACATTTTAGGTATAAAATACAGTTACATTCATCACTGGGATCTTGTACCTTTACATGAGTATCTTGGTTCTTATTTTTTCCCCTTCCCTTGTCCACCCTTCCCTATTTGCAAAGACTTTGTTTCCATTTTTTTCCTTTTCTCATATTTTTTCTTTTCCCTTCTTTCCTTTCCCCTACCCATCCCACTTCCTCTACTCCTTTAGAACTTTTCTTCCTATTACACAATATCAATTATACATTGTTTTAATTACAATATCAAAATTTAGAGGAAATTATCATAGATTTTACAGAATTTAAAAGGATATAGAAAGCATATTACAAAAATCTTTTTTGAAACAAATTTGAAAACTTCTAAGAAGTACCTTGGAAGACAAATTAATGAAACTGACTCTGGAGGAAATATAAAATTTGAATAGCACCTATTAAAGAAAGTATATTCCTAGCTTGAAAACCTACCTATATGACAACAAGCTCATATATATTTTAACTGATAAATTATATCAAATATTTAAAACAAAAAAAAGAAGGAACACTTCTCCCCTCATTTTAGAAAATCAACATTGTGCTAATACTAAAACTGGATAAAGATAATAGAAGAATAAATTATAAATCTAAATAAAAATTTGTTTAACAAAACAAACTATTACAAGTCAGATCTGGCAGTATGTAGAAAGTGGTTTTATTATAGAGATGGCAGTGTTGGTTCAGCTTTGGAAGATCCACCCCAAAAGTCATCATTTTAACAGAGAAAAGGAAAAAGTCATATGATGATCCTGTCAGTAGTTGCAGACAAAGTATTGGACTAAATTCTAAAGCTGTTCATGGTAAAAGCTATCAGGAAACTAGAAGTAGAACAAAACCTTCTCAACAGATCAAAGACATGTACGTACTACATACTTCCAGCAAAAACACCTTATATGAATGGAGAAAATACAACGCTTTCTCCTTAAGGTGGGAAACAAGGGCAGATATGCTTACTCTTCATCTGTCCACTAAACTTTGAAACCTAGGCCCAAACCAAAATAGTCTGGCAAAAAAATGACACAATTAGGATAGGATTGGCAAGGTAGAAGTAAAATCTTTATATGTGAAGAATTGGATATTGAAATTTAAAAGTTATGTAGGAGTACAAAGGACCTAGAAAAGTAAAAAGAGAAAAAAGAATAAAAACAGTGTTGGAAGACATTTAGTACCTAATTTTAAAACATCCTCTAAAGCTACAGTAATCAAGGCAGTGTTGTTATAAGAAAAGACCTATAGATCATTGAAGTAAAACAGAGAATCTAGAAATAGAACCACACATATATGGTCCACTGAGTTTTGAAAGATTATTTAACATTAACATTTTATAGAACATAAAGTCAATTCAAAAACAGAGGAAAAGATAGTGTTTTCAGCAAATGACACTGAAACACCTGGTACCATATATAAAAAATTAACCTCAACCCTTTATTTTCATACACAAAAATAACTTGAAAGGATCTATGAACCTAAATATGAAAGACTAAAACTATAAAACTTTAAGAAGAAATTATAAGGGAAAATGTTTCTGAATTTAGGGTAGGCAAGAATTTCCTAGGATATAAAAAACATGATGTATAAAAGGAAAGAATTGATAAATGAGATTCCAGCAAAATTTAGAACTTTAAATGACATTGTTAAGAAAATGAAAATTAGTCCTTAAACAGACCATATTTATAATGCATATAACCTATTACCAGAATATATAAAGAACTCTTACAGCTCATTAATAGATAACCCAATTAAAAAGTAGACACAAGAAGATGATAAAGTTTTTTGTTTTTGTTTTGGTACCGGGGATCGAACTTGGGACCTTGTACTTGGGAGGCAGGCGCTAGAACCACTGAGCTAAATCCCCAGCCCTAAGAAGATGATAAATAGCCAGTACAGCACAAGGAAAGGTGTGCAACACTAGAATTAGAAAAATACTAATCAGTACAATAACAAGATTGAATTATACACTCATTAGGGAGATTAAGTTAAAAGTTTTAAAAGAACAAATGTCAGCTTAGGTGTGAACCATTTAGAACTTTGTAATACTGCTAATGTGAATGTAAAATGATAAAACAATTTTGGAAAACAATATAGAAATTTCTTGTACAACTGTTAAGAACCAACAGTCCTATTTTTAAGTTTTTACTTGAGAGGAATGAAAACACATGTTCACAATAGATTTGTACATACAAGTTGCCTATCCCTTATCTGAAATTCTTGGGACCAGAGTGTTTCAGATTTTGGTTTGAAATCCACTTGATCTGCAAAGAGGACAGCTACTCCTGCTTGTTTTTTTTTTTCAGGTTCCTGTCACATGGAGTATTGTTTTCCACCCTTTAACTTTCAGACTACGAGTTTCTTTTTGAATTAAATGTGTTTCTTGTATGCATCATATTGTTGCATTTTGCTTCTTGACCCATTCTGCCAGTTTATTTCTTTTGATTGGTGAATTGAGACCATTAACATTGATGGTTATAACTCATACATGTTGAATTATCATTGTCATGACATTTTCTGTTTGTTGGATTCTCCCCCTTTGCATTTAATTTCTTGTCGCACCCAATGGATTTATTCTGCTGGGCTTCCTGGGGTTGTAATTCTCATTGTCTTTTCCTGGGTTTTGTCTAAAATTTTTTGGAATGCTGGATTGGTATTCATGAAGTTCCTAAGGTGCTCTTTATCATGAAAGTATCTTATTTCTCCATCAGTTTTGAAAGATAATTTTGCAGAGTGCATCAATCTGGGTTGGAGGCTGTTTTCCTTTAGAGTTTGGAATACGTCACTCCAAGCTCTTCTTGCCTTGAGGGTTTACATTGAGAAGTCTGTTGTGATGCTGCTGGGCTTTCCTTTGTATGCGATTTGTTTCTTTTCTCTAACTGCTTGTAGAACTTTGTTCTTCTGTTGACTTTCTGGCGTCTTAACACTTATATGCCTATGTGTAGATTTTTTTTTTATCAAGGCTAGCTGGAGTCCTCTATGCCTCACTTACCTGTATATCAAGTTCTTTTCCCCTGCTTGGGAAGTTTTCTGTCATCACTTCTGTGAAGAGTTTTTTATGGCATCTGCACTCTCTCCTGTTTATTTATTGACTCCAATCAGTCTTACGTTATTCTTCTTTGCATCTTCCAGCAGCTGCTGGATTGATTTCTCATGGTCCCTTAAAATTTTAAAGCAATTTTTCTTTTCCTGGTCACTAATTGCAACCTTATCTTCTATATCTGAAATTCTGTCCTCACGTTGGCTCATTCTGTTCCGCAGACTTTCAATGGAGTTTTTAATCTCCTGGAAATCTGTTTGCATCTGTTTTATTGATTCCATTTGTTTCCTATGTTGTGATTCCATCCTGTACCTGAGCTCCTCTATAGATTTATTAATCATGTCTTGTACTATGGGCACAATCTCTGCTGTTATCTGAGAAATTATTTCTGATTTTATTTTTTCCAGATCCCCTTTTCTTGCCAGTTCAGGGAGTCCAGGTTGTTGAGTATCAGTTTTCCATCTCATTTCCCTTTGGGGTTGCTGTAGAAGATCTGGAAGTCTGGTTTTAAGACTTGTTTATGTGTCTTCTCATTTTGATGGGGAGGGGGGTACTGCTGATGCCCGTGTGGGTTACCTCCTCCATGACGGTGGGTGTCGTATGGCAGCCTGGAAGCTTCCTCTTGTGTGCTGGGAGCAGCTCACCTCCTCTGTGCTGGTGGTGGTGGTATGGTGGCCCGTAAGCCTCCTCCTGTGGACTGGGAGTGGCTCACCTCCTCTGTGCTGGCAGGGGTGGTATGGCAGTCCAGGAGCCTCCTCTTGTGCGCTGGGAGTGGCTCAGTGGCTCACCTCCTCTGTTCTGGTGATGGTGGTGTGGCAGCCCAGAAGCCTCCTCCTGTGTGTTGGGAGCAGCTCATGCCCCTCTCTCACTAACAGTACATTTGATCTGCTAGCCTAATCTGAGTGTTTCTAACTCAGCCTAATAAGTATCTGTGTAAATTCCTGTATATTCCCTTTCCTGTGTTTATGTCCTAATCTTTTTTTCTCCTTTCTCTTCATGTGGAATTCCCAACACCCCTATTACACTCCTATTCATCTTACTAACTTTCAAACCCTCAAACTGCTCCTATTCCCTCACTTATTAGCCT
The DNA here is from genome assembly GCF_053883595.1 of Heterocephalus glaber. Taxonomy (NCBI): domain Eukaryota; kingdom Metazoa; phylum Chordata; class Mammalia; order Rodentia; family Bathyergidae; genus Heterocephalus; species Heterocephalus glaber. The sequence continues at coordinate 1,561,629 of NW_028258419.1, read as the reverse complement.
TTGGAACTTTCTCCCAGCAATTAAGTTCTAGGAATAGTTTTCTTTACTTGTAAAATAAAGCTAAAATTGGCTTTCCATTCTTCCTTATGAAGGCTTTGGTTCTTGGAAGCTTTAAGACTCTGATGGAAGTCATAGACTTTACTGATGAACAAACTGACTTGTGCACAAACACATAAACTACTTACATAATCTAGAAAATTCCTATGCTTCTTGAAGCCATCTATGGACTTAGGTTTAACCTCTTTCAAAAGGTTACTCCTAGGATTAGATAAAATATTGTATGGAGAATTTCCATACAAATATAAAATGATACATGAAGTAAACTGGTACTCAGTGAAAGATTAAATGAATGAATGAATGAAACTTAAGACTGGTCAAGATCACCTATTTTATCCTTCCTGTTTTGAAGAACTGTGACCTTAGAACTTTCATTAACCTTTTTCCCTCATGCTTATATGAATCAAGGGAGGTTTCGGTGGTATACAGATGTTTAGGAAAAAAAGTCTGTGGGATTTAGAATCTGAAACACCTCTTTTGGGTCCCAGTTCAGTCTTTTTCTATTTATATATAATTTTTAGGATTCTTAAACCTCCCTCAAATCTTCTTATCTGTATGTGGTAATAAGAATACTGCATGCATAATTATATACCTAATTAAAGTCAAAGGATTGTAGTAATGGTCAAATGGGATAACGTATTTGAGAGAGCTTTACAAACCCCAAAGTACTTTGCAGATGGAGTTGTATTTGTTTTCTTGTTGAGCATATTGACAAAGGAAAGGGATAAATAAGGAGGAGGAGTTGCTTCAGAGAGGTAGAGAAGCCTCATTCTTCCAGACCCCTCAGGTTTTGGATGGAAGATGTTAGTATGCACCACAGTGGGACTATGTCATGCCTTCCTATTTGCTTCTCCTGCCTCATTCTTTGCTTCCATCCTTGTCCTTATTAAAACCTCAAATAAGTACGCTAAGAGAAAACTTGTCACTTTTTAAACAGCCAATATTGGTGTGGTTTTACTTTTTACCATCTCTGAAAACCGACATGTGACAAAGCATTTTGCCTCTGGTAGCAATGATATATGGGACTATATGTTCCTTTAATACATGAAAGGCATAATGAAATTCAAGAGAGGCAAGGAAAGAAAGGAATGGTGATAAATTTCCACATAAATGTCTCATGTCGGTATGAGATCATCTATAATCCTCTTATTCCTCAATAAAGAAATTGAGATTTGGGGAGTTGGAGCCACCTTTTTTGTGGCAGAATCAAAACTCAAGTGCAGGTCCTCGTAATAAGCTCAGATGATTGATCCTAGTTGTCTCTAGCCCTTGTTTCTTGGATTCACCAAAAACTTCAAGACCGGGGCACATAATTTGTCATCTTGTATTTTACTCAGGGAATGTCATCAAGCCTTTTGTGTTTATGATTGTGTGTGACTACGTGAAAATGTAGAAGAATCTTAAAGTGGCAGACTTTCCCATATTCACACAGGGTAGAGTCACTATTATATCATGAAAACATTCCTTAGGTCCTATCATTTGATTTTAAGAATCAGTAGTAAATGGTATGTGCTGGATATTTTGTTTTGTGGTGGTCAGATCTATCTGATTCTCTTTATTCAGTGTTCTTATATTAGTTTAAAAAGATGGACCTGGGCTGTCATTTGGTTATGCTCCAGTCCTCACTCCAGATTTCACAGTAATTAATGCAAAGGGGATTTTCTTTCCTTTCGTGGACTGCAGATGTGAGTGTGTTAAAGTTTCTAGGGACAAAAATTTAAGTGGCTGCTGCTTTGTTTTCTCTTGCTTCCTCCATATATGAAACGTTCTGATAGATCTGCAGGAAGAGATTTAGTTGCAGATGGCAGAGGTCAGTGTCTTGTGTATTCAATGTAGTCAATAATAAAGTCAGTACTTATGCTAACTGAATGCTAATAAGAAGCACAAGGACCTTGGAAAGTCATTATGTCTGGTCATTGCTTCATAATATTACTCCAACAGGCTCAGGAGGCCAATGGAAGGAGATTTTTAAACAAGTATCAAGAAAAGACCAGAAAAATAAGAAAACAATTGAAATGCTACATAGATTGTAAGATTCATGTGATATACCATATTTCAGCAGAAGGAGAGTTTCAAAGTGTCATTTCTTTATAGCAGAAGAATACTAATATTTCCCATTGAAGGAAATCTGGTCCTCATCCAAATCTAAATGTTATGTTTTTCTTGTCTAAAGAGTATGATTCCTTGTAAACATCTAGTAGGCTTCTATAGGCACTAATTACAGGCTCTTCAAATAAAGTTAATTATGTGCAACTAGTAACACTTCTCATGGGAGGACATTTCTGTATCACTGCATTTGGGTGGGTGTGTAGGGAGAAGCAAAAGCTGAGAGGCTGGTACAGATGCTTCTAAGTATCAACCGGAGCTCAGCCATCATCTCTGCATTGTCCTCCAAGATATTACCACTTCACAATATGAAGAGTGACACTCTGGTCTACACATGTAGGCCAGACGTGGTTTCCCCCTTCACCTCTTTCTAGTCCTTCATTCTTTATCCTTAGGGGACATTTATGCCCCTGAACCAGAGAAGGAAGCAATGTAGCAAGTCAGACATACACATAAAATAGAAGAAACTTATCAGTAGGCAATGATAAGGCCCACAGGGCCTGTCCATAAAAAGAAAGAAAAATCCCAGTTCCTCAATTCCTCAAGGTAGGCACAGTGAGATCTTTCTTCCATATTAATCTCTATGTGCTAGGAAATCATTATTGTAAAGGTTTTGCTAATCGACTGATGTTAAAAGATTATACAATTTTACAGCTTAAAAATAACTTCAGAATTTGTACCATTTTCTCTTGCTATTTCATATGTATCTGTCCATCTCTCTGTCTACATATCCATCCACCCATTCACCTATGCCCCCAGGCCCTCATACATGCATCCCCATCCATTCACCCATCCATTTATTCTTAAATTGCTCTTCTATGATTTCTAAGAATATCTGCTGGCTATTTGGAAGCTTTTGTCTTCTTGGCTCATAGACCTCTACAGTTTTCCTCTGCTCTTCCTGTACTGATTGTGGCAGCATGTACATCTTATAGTTATCTGTAGTTTACCCCATTTGTTTTATTTGGGATTCATGTTACCTGGATCTTTGTCATTTAGTTTTGTGGTAAATGTGGTCTATAAGTTTCCGATTTTGCTGCCTTATTGCTTTGTCTAGTTTAATAGGAGAGTTGGGGATTACTGCTATGCCAGTTCCTCAGCTCTATTGTAATTCCCTTGAAGAATAAATTATTTAAAAATCTTTGTGAGCTTTTTTGTTAGAAGGACCAGGTCTCAGTTCCATTTGAGCAAAGTACCTAGGGGCTCCATCAGAATTTGGCTTGAAATGTCACATTGCTCTAGACCTGTGGGGTTTCCAGTTGTTTCCCATTGCTTTTACCCTGAGAGGGACTCACAATGTCTGATTTTTAAATTTCATTCACATTGCATTTTTTTGAGGCAGAGTCTCACTAAGAAGTTTAGCCTAGAGTTGAACTCACTATGTAGCCTGGGCTGGCCTCAAACTTGTGGTGATTCTCCTGCCTCAAATTCCTGAGTTCTGGCATTATACACATACACCACCATGTCCAGCTCACATGGAATCTTAAGTTCTTTTCCTGCTCAAGTGTTATATGTCTACCCTAGACATATAATACATGTCACTCAACTGGCTAGTTACTTAGTTCCTGTACCTCTCCTGTATCTCTTGTCAATATTTAGAACTTCAGTACAAATTTAAGACTTATTTAAGCTAGATGTTTGGCTTTAATAAAACTCAAGATACATATATATATATATATCATATATAAAGCATATATATGATGTATACATGGTAAATATATGTGTGTGTGTGTGTGTGTGTGTATATATATATATATATATATATATATATATAGTAACTCATATAGTATACCTAGTTACTTTGTAAAATTTCAGTGTTGAAGCATATTTACAGATCCTCTGACAAGGTTTCTTTCTTGGCATTTTTGGGATTTTGGGGTAGATAGTTCTTTGGAGACTGTTACATACATGGTAGGTAGTTTAGCAGCAGAGCTGGCCTCTACCCACTAGATGTCAGTAGCAACCCCCAGTTGTGACACCCCCCAAAATGTCTCCATTCCCACATGTCTTGGGTGGGAACGGGAAGGTGGATTATGGTGGCATGGTGGGTGGGGGTTGCCCCTGTTGAGAACCCCTGGACTAACAGTTTTCTCACTTTATAATTGAAGAACAGGTAGACAGAGGAACAATCATTATACATGTTTGCACCATTGTATCAAACTGTTCTCTAGATTCTCCTGGAGGACATAATCACAAAACATGGATAATTATGTCTACTAATATTTTATAGTTTGAAACTGAATGCTTAAAAGGTTTTGGAAATAAGAATATAGGCTTTTATGGACCAAATTATTTAGATGGCCTCTCCTGTGAATATTGATTGCAAGAAGAAAGAGTGTTCACTGTTGGCTCTTGGAATGCAGACTAACACTCCACCGGCATGCTTTTGGACTTTGGGGAGAACTGGAAAGTAGTTGTTAAGACAATGAGATCCTGTGGGTTTGTTGATTTCTAGTAAGAGCATTATTTTGAGATTGCTTTCTCTTGGTATTTCCTGTGATGGAGTTGGCCAAAATGAAGAAGAAAAATACTGCTAAGAATTCACCATCACTAAAGACTACTGGGAAGGCAGCCAAACTGGCAAAGGAACAGAAGGCTACTAGCATCTTTTTAACTAGTGGGAAGAATACTAAGTTCATTTTGGTAATGCCTTTCTCTGTCACCATCTGCTAGAGATTTATAACAATATACTGTTGCAAATCCTGTTATATCTTAAAACAGTTGGCAGAAATGAGGGAGAGAGAGAGAGATAGAAGGGACTAAAAGGACAGTGTACATTAAAAAATTTGGCAAAGTTTTTTGCTAAATATATCTTAATGGTAGCATCACTAACTCTTTTGGTGTTTTATCGAATAATGTCTTACTATTCGCATGTTTTTCCTAAAAGCATAAGTTTTAGATGTACTAGAAGAAGAATGTGGGGAAGACTTTCCTAAGTTTTAGCAGTAAAGCTGGCCTATGCAGTAGTTCATAGATGGTTTTAGGTTGGACAGTGATATATATGGGTGAAATATGTTTTCTAGATTCAACAAATCTTCTCTCTAACACTTTTTGTCGATGTTAGCCAGTGGAATTATCTCATAGGTAAGACTTCTAAAAAGATATCTTTTCATATCTTAGGAAATTGTTCACTCTTTCCTCATGGAATCCAGTGCAAGTGTTCCTTATTTTTATTTCATTTAGTGGCAAGTGATGTTGGAACAGCATGAAGATAGAAAATGAGATAGAGGGGATTGTAGGACCCTGGTCTCTTCCCCTTCCTCTCTCTCACATCCTGACCATAGGTGAATGGTTTTGCTATGTGGTCCTGCTATGATGTACTGTTCTGCCACAGGAACAAGAGCAGTGAGGCAACCAGTCATGGGATGAAGCCTACAGAACTGTGAGCCAAAATGAACCTCTTCTCCACATTAGCTGATTGCTACAGGTATAGATTACTGTCCCAGGGCACTCACTGACAGCAGGGAGGAATTAGTACCCACATGGACTCTCTATAAGTGCTCATTCCCACCCTTCCTCTGGAAAACTCTCTCCTGAGCAAGCTTCCACTGTGTATGACCTATCTTTGAGATCCACTGGTGACTGACACTTATTTTGAGATGATGTATTTTGCAACCATTCTCATATGTTTGACTCAGGTCACCTGATCCCAGACATGGAAATATTCTTTGGAAGTAATCAGTGACCTCAGAAGCAACTCCACTTCTAAAGCCTTCTTTGTGACATTAGGTTAGCAAGTATGACTCCAAGAGTGGGACACAAAGCACAGGACATTTTTTTAATTGTTCAGGAGGCACTGCAAGGACCATTTTGGTGGGAGAAAAAGAACAAGGTTGAAATTCAGAGAGGCACTTGCCCTTTGGTGGGGTTATTCTTTATTAGTATTCTTAGGAACTGTATCAGTGCTTTGGGGCTGTCTTCCAAAATGGCAATGAGAAAATCTGTGTTCTTCTAGGAGTCCCATTGAGTTATAAAACTATTTTTATTTCATCAAAGTTATTGTGCAGCTCTATCCTGATGAATATATGTCATAGGGAAAAACAGAACAATTTTTTGCATTTTCCTTTTTGTGTTTAATTTCAACCCTAGTTCCCATATGCATTCCAGAGACAGAAGGATCTAAGATTTCTAATATGTACAGTTATGTGCATTTTAACAAACTTTAAATTTCATAGATTAATGAAGCTTTCCTTTTCTGCTGTATGCTAATGAAGAATGGAGGAAAAGGAGGGAAGGAAACTCTTATATAGATTATGCCTGGGTAAGAATTTAGCTTTCATCAAGTTTACTGGTAATCCTAAATCTTCATATGGAAATGTAACTCATTTCTTTGAGCTGTTTACACATACATTCAGAATACTAAAAAGCAGGCATACATTTTTATCTTATACCCCTTATCTCTAATAAAAATCATTTTAGCATGAAATGATTAATAATGACAAATTTAATAGGATAAGTTAATGAGGGTTAATTTTGTATAGGGAAGAAAAGTGAAGGAAGAGAATAGAATTTATGTATCTTAATTTTCTGAATGTAGAGTTATCCAAGATTGTTTTGGTAAATTATATTGCTTTTATATGAAAAGAACAATTTGTCTGAAGAAATGTTTTGGAAATCATCAAGTGCTAATCAAATATTAGTGTTTACAACTGAAGATTATTTTTAATATAACCTGAGTTTCCTTCAGGCCTTACATAATGTGTTTGTGGGATAACCTTTACAGGAATAACACAAAATTCACTTGCCTGAATTCACTATAAACTCCAGTGTTCTTTCTCCTATTAAACACAGATTGAAAACAACAGCAGTAGCAACCACTAAACATAAAGTTATGCCCAGGGGCTGCTCCTCATACTCTCAGAAACAAGTTGGTCCAGGATGATTTCCAGGTATGACAGTTAAACTGAATTTTCAACTTGATTGGCCTGTGAGTCACCTAGGGGATTAGTAAAACACACCTCTGGTGTGCCTGGATTGGGCATGGAGGTGTGACAGTGGATATTATGTCTGGTCCCTGGCTGTTTCCTCTTTGGTGCTCTTCCCCTACTCTACTTCCTGGCTACTGTGAACTAAACATCTTTGCCACACCAGGTCCTTCAGCCATGAAGTTTCTAGCTTAGAGCCAGTCAACCATCAATTAGGTCCGCTGAAACCATGAGTCAAATAAACCTCTCCTTCTCTTAGTTTTGGGCATTGGATATTTTGCACTAGCAGTGGGAAAGTGGACTAAAGATACCAGGTGTTCTTCAATGCTTTTGTACTTTTCTATGTCTGTCTCTCTCTCTAGCTTTGTTGTATCTCTGGGGCAGGGAAATACTTGATTTGAGTTTGTACTTCTGTAATTATCTAGCATAGTACATGGTTTATTCAGGATAACCGGTAAATAACTGTTACATTGAATTAACAGATTTTCCTTTGTCTTCCCACACACTAGCTATTTCACCTGGGGGTGTATCAGCAGCTTGACTGTGCCCTCACCATTGTTATTAATGATGAAAATAATTTTTCACAGAATTTGTTCCCATTTGGAGTAGAGGGTTGGGCATGAATGAACTCTAATGTAAGTTACAATTTCCAGGGACTTTTATCATTTTAGTTAACATGGACTTTGGGTTCAGACAGACCTAGGTATGGATCTTGGTTTTTTTTTCTTTTAAACAAGAAGTTTATTTAAACAACAAAACACTTGACTTAAAGGGAAAACTATCTAGGATTCTTTTTCTTTTAAAGAGTAATTTACTCCTACATAAAGATGGATTGCCCTACATGTAACAGTTACATACAAAACAGTTATAAAATTGTCCTTGGTTTTACAATGATAAATGAAAAACATTAAAATTCTCCAATCAAACAAAGTATGCAAGGATTTTTATGTTGTTGTCTTTTCTGTTAAAACAGTGAGAACAAAATAACTTACTGGAATATAAAGATAAGAGCTGACGAGCATGCCACTAATGGAGAGAAGGAATTATTTTCATAGAACCAGTATCTCCCCATCCCGTCTCCAACTGATGTCAATCAAAACATATTGTTGGCCATTTAATTAAAAAAAATGCAATATGCTTGTGCACATACACCAGATACTTTATGTACAATAAAGGAATGGGGAAGGGGTAAATGAAAGAATAGAGAAAACTATACTGTAGTAGTCAGGATGTAGTGGAACCAAATTGCAGTTTTTTAAATTGAGAATGTATTCTTGGTCTGTAAGAACAGAGTTCTGGAGTAGAGTTGTTGCAGGTTCCCTTTTTAGTAGACACCTCCTGTATGCTGCTAGAACACATCAATTGTATCTTCGCCTTCCATTTCCAACTGTGCAGGTGTGTCTGTTTCATTGATTGGCTGTCCATCAAATTGGAATCTGATCTGCCTCATTGACAAACGCTGTTATTCACTATAAGCTTTCATTAGTTTACTAAGTGGTGTATGCCTCTTAATCTTAAACTGCACCACAGAACCATCCTGCCCTGCCACCTTCAAATTAATATGATCATTGTTCTCAGTCTTGACTCCTTCCTTGGGCTTTTCGTTGGCCATAGCGAGCACCTGAGTCTTCTCAGCTACCGCTTCACAAAAGAGGTACCAGGTCCGCACCAAACAAGCAAACAAGCAGCTCCATGAGCAGCAGAAGGAGGTGGCAGTGGTGGCCGAGGGAGAGGGCACGTGCACGTCATGCACTTCTTTCCCGCCTGAATCTTGGTTTTGCCGTCTGCTAGTGTTGTCTTGGGAAAGTTTCTCAACTTTGAATGGCTGAACTGGAGGTGCCCAATAAATATATTGTGAGTGAATGGTATGTGAGCTTCATTGCTATTTTCCCTAAAATGTAATATATAGATAGTGTTGTTAAATCATTCATCTGGCAAATTCAAAAGGAAGGTAGAAAAATATTTTGATGTTTTACAAACATACTTTTGGGTATTCACCTGCCAAGTTTTGTGCCCTTTCTACATACTTGTAGTTACTTCTGAATTATCTTTACTTATATATTTTTAATTTTAGGAAAGATTTGCATCTAAAATTATCTTGTATTACTATGACTTTCTTTTCTTCCATATATATGTTTAATTTTATCATCACAGCAACTGTCTGGGGTCATTGAAGTTATCATCCACATTTTACAGACCAGAGAGAAATCTCAACCCCAGAAACAATTTGCTTTACCTGAAGTTACAGCCATGTGCCTAGAACCTAGATTTTCTTAGAATCTGCCAGATCTTTCCCAGTACCCTATTGTTTTCTTAGTGAACAGGATTTTTAAAATGAGCTGAACATTTATTTATCTCCGCACACCAGGTCCTTTCCATGAAACACAAGAGGAAGGAGAGTGGAGCCCCAAGCTATTGGGTGGCTTTTATGCTAGTACATTTAGGCAACTTTTTTGATCTCTACAGTTTGTTTGTGGGTGGAATGTGGAAGAAGAGAAACAGAGAAATAGTCCATTAAGCCCGACAGCTGTGTTTGTGTTTGCAGCTGTTCCTGTGCACACAGCGCCACTGGGAGACAGAATAGCTGGTCTCATGGCCATGGACAGGCTAGAGGTGAGAGCAACACAGCCTCCTTTGTGGGCATTTGGGAATCACTGAAGCATGAGAAAAGTTAAGAAGAAATGCCAAAGTCGTGTTCAAACTAGGATTTTCCAGCTTGAAGCATGATTATCTCCTCTTTTAACAATAATAGACAAGCCCATGCCTGACAGGCTCAATGGTGCAGGTTAGCTCTGGTAGGGTAGGGCTGCTCGAGGTGGACTGGCTGCTGATGGTTTCAAATAGACCAAAATATTGGTTTCAAGTGTAGATTGTGGAGCTAATTGGGCACTTATCAGGTGTAGGTACTTTGGATCTAGCAGTAGGAAAAAAATCCCTACTGTAATTGAGTTTACATTTTAGGAGAAATAGAAAAATAACAAAATCAATAAGTAAATGATATAATACATTAGAAGGTTATAAGTGCCATGGAGAAAAATTCATCCTGCAAAGGGATGGGATCCACTAATGATATTTTCCCTTCTTTTCTGGCCCATGATAAATATTTCTTGACTCAATATTTTAATGCTCAGCTCTTAATTCTTGGGCTATCTTGATTCTCTACTAACTCCATCTGTCTTTCTTTTCTAGGAAAGAGTAGGTTCTGAGGTTTGCATTTGGTGAGAGTATGTTGCCCTCCACATGGCAAAGATTCAGGAATGAATAAAGACAAGGAAAGGAATGAGCAGAAATGAAAATCATTATTGAGAGGTAAGTAGACATTAAAAGTCCATACTAAATTTCAGCTTTCTTTTCTTTCTGTTTGTTTTTTTCATGTATTTTGTATATCCATAATATTGAATTAGTTCTGACTTGTCTAAGACCCAGTTCCAAATGTAGAAATTTTTACTGCTCAGTGGAGTACTATTTGTAATCTCTATACCATCCTTTTTCTATTCAAAAGAAACTTGGGCATCTGCTGTCAGAATGAAAAGAAAAAGCCTCCATCAACACATGAAAGGAAGTCCAGACTGAGGGAAGGAAGAGTCTGCAATTACACAGTACCAGGGTCAATATTCAGAAGCCTTGGAGTCTTCCAGCAGTTATGGCCAAGAGGAGGACTTGCACCAACTTATCACAGCAAGTGAAGCTTTTCTTGCACTGTATTTCTTAAGGAAATTCTCACACTGGACAATCAGTGAGGGAACTGGACAATTTTGTCATTCACAGCTTTAGAGAGAACACAGATCTCTGATCTTCAGTTGCTTCCATCAGTTCTTCCCATCCTCCTGAGGCTTCTTAAGAAGTCAAGGGATGGGGCTCTGGAAATGTGCTTGAAGCCAGGTGGAGTTACCTTGTCTCCATGGCAAAGACAGGCAGGTGCTCAGGGCCTTTGGAGAAACAGGAGGATGTTTTTTTGTGACCATTCCTTAGCCTTCCATTTACTCTTGGACCTCTGTCTGTGACTATGAATAGCTTGGCCATGCAGCACAGTAAGACACATATTCTACCTAACCATCCCATGAGCACATTCACACTTGCCACATGTGTGCACTCAGATCATTTCAAACAATAATCCCCCAAATTCCCTGAGCAATATTTTCTCATGTCACAGTGAACTGCTCTGATTCTTAAAATGCTATCAATTCTATTTTTAAAGTGTTGCTTGTCACCAACTGAAAAATTAATTTCATGACTCACAATGGGTCATGACTTGTGATTTGAAAAACAGTACTCTGAATCCTTTGTTCTCAACCAAGACAGCTGTTCAAACTTTACTCATTTGTGTCCCTGGATGATATAATACATACCCACTAATGTATATATGTGGTAAAATATCCTTAGTGATTCTAGTGTGCCCCTTACCATCCCCTAGCCAATCCAAAGTGACAAGATGCTAGGAAAAATAAACAAAAGGGAGAGAAGAGGAAGAATTTTTCCTAAGATTTAGAGCACAGCTTGTCTTTTCTGTCCCAGAGAGTACCAGCTCCTAATAAAAAAGAAGTTCTAGATTCCAACTAGGACACAAGAAAGCTGGATGTGATGGCACATGCCCGTTATGCCAGAACTCTAGTAGGGTGAGGCAGGAGGTTCAAAAGTTTGTGTCTAACCTGAGCCACTCAGTGAGACCCTGTGTTAAAAGCTAATTAACTAAATATATTGATAGATGAATAAAAAATTTAAAAAGGGGCTGGAGTGTAGCTCAGTGCAAAGACTGTGTTTCAATCTCCATTAACACACACACACACACACACACACACTCACACCACAAGATATGAGTGATTGCACTACAGTTTCCAGGAGATAAATTGAATATATTCATGTTGTATAAATGACACTAAATCTGAGGTGAGTCCACCCTTACTTAAAGCTTGCCCTTTTATCCTTTATGTGTTTGAGAAAAGTTTTCCTTCAAGGCCAGAGTTCTAAATGCAATAGCATGCATGTGTTCTTGAAGGCAGATGATGACAGGGACCAACTCAAGCTATATCTCTACCTCCATCTTTATTGGATGTCCGGAGACCTGATAGGGTTTGAGCTAAGTGTTCCTGGATTTTAACTTCCCAGGATCCATTATACTAGGGTGGCCAGGACTTTTGCAGACAGCATCTACACAGTACAGAAATACACTGAATCCAACACCCACAGGGCAGTAATCTCTCTGGGTGTGAGCTTTCAGTCCACAGTTAAGCAGATGGGAAGTGTAGGACTTATCATATTTGATGACTAACATATTTGATACCCAAAGGAATCAGTCTTTAATAACTTTCTTTTATGCGACCAAATGATTTCCACTAATAATTCAGAAATGAAATAAAAATATGAATTGAAAAGAAATGTTGATATTTTAAAATTGATCTTGATAGGGTTAATCATGCTAGTAAAAATAAAATTAAAAACATAAAATAAAATAAATACTATAGTACCAAAAAAGAGAATTGTAGATTAAAACATTTAATTACAGGAACATGTATTTTAAAAGTCTTGTATGTCACAGTAATGAGTAATAACACAATAACTTTAATTTGTTTTTAAGCTCTAACTTCTCCAGATTTGTCAAGGACATTGTTAAAATTGCTCTGTGCCTTCATGTTCAGAGTTACTAGCAGATATGTCCATCTATCTTTGCTCATAGTTGACTGAAGGACATTTTTTATTAAATTGCAATTTACAACTTTTCTTTCCTATGAAGAGGCAGATATCTAAAAGAGGAAAAGGCTTAAATGTAACAATAGATTTATCAGAAGTTCTTAAATGATCCCATTTCACAAGAAAAATTCCAGAGACTTCAATACTATCCATTTTGTTTTTTCTTTACTTCAATTTTGAAAGCTTTCAAATGTCTCTGCATCCAAAATTTTCCACTAAAAATCTTTAGAGAAGACTATCTTAAATTTCTATCATTCAGTGAAATCTGAAGTGTTCCATCTTTTGCAACAATCAAAGAATGGCTGAACAGTAGTGAACATCAGCACTATTTAAAGCACTGTTTTATGCTGAGCTACAAAGCTGAACAGACTCAAGTTTCGTTTCTTCATCCTTACATCCACTGTGCTATTACCATTTATTAAGAAATTGTGTGTGTGATACCACAGTGATTGGAGGGTCCAGACCACGACCAAAGGAAGCTTGAGCTACTGTGTGATTGAAAGTTCTCTGAATTAGCTGCCATGTAGAATATGATGGTTATCACAGCATAAGCAATGCAAAGGTAATGCTTTGGAGCTTATGCAGTGTATTGTTAACATTCAGTGCTACCTGACGTTTAGAATTAACAGTGTACTGTGACATTACAAAGCAGACCAGCTTGTATCTGTTTTTTGGTAATGCTGGGGGTGGAACCCAGGGTCTTGTGTGCTAGGCAGGTATTCTACCACTGAGCTACATCCCCAGTTTGCTTGGTTTCCTCATTCTCTATTAAGTTCTGCACAGACAACCCCCTCCCTCGCCACCCCACCCCCCCATTGCCTGCACTGGGGGGCTCATCAGGAGTCCCATTTCTGGTACATCCTTGGGAACAAGACCTGGTGAAGATTGGAAGATTTGGTGCCTGACCTGTGTCCCAGTGTGATGCTTACTCACTTCTGCCCGCCCCCCAGATTGGTTCAGTGGCTCATCCCTCTCAAGCTTCTTCTCCTTCTGTACCTCAGTGGTGAGCTTCTAACCTGGGATTCTACTATTTCTCTGTGGGTAGAGAGAGGGAGGTAGACAGGGAGAGAGAAAGAAGAAAAACAAGTTTAATCTCCTGCAAGGCATTTGCTACAAGGGACATGAATCTTCACCTTGTATCGCATTCTGGGTCTCCAAGACCTGAGCCAGCAGCAATTGTTCTCTGTGGGTGTCGAGGGAAACTTGCTCTGCTGGAGCCCAGCCTCAGATAAGAGGCAGCACGTGCCAGGGGCCTGCATCCCAGCACTATATCCCCAGAGAAGTCACTGGTTGCTTGTGCAACTTCAGGCCAGATACCAAGTCCTCTGTGTGGAGCAACGTCCTCATGCAAGTGGCATCATAACAGTGCCCTCCTCACAGAATCTCTGTGGGGACTAAAGGAGACCATGTGTGCAAGGTGCCTAATCCATACCTGTGAATAAAAGAACATGCCATAAAAATTAGTTAGGACTTTTACTCTTCTGTATAATGATAATTAAAGACATGAGGGAAATACACGAATACAGACAATTCTTTCATAGGTTTAGTAAATATTACAAAAGTTGTTATTTCTGAGACTGACTTGATTCTAGTTTAAGTGAAAACTGGTTTGTCTCATTAGCAGTATTCTTTTATTTATTTATTTTTATTTATATATTTATTGGTACATTTTAGGTATACAATACATTTACATTTATCATTGGGTGTTTGTACCTGAACATGATGTATCTTAGTTCTTATTTTTTCTTCCATTACCTGTGTGCCCTTCACCCCCTCAGCAGTATTCTTTTAAAAGGCTACATCATTAGACATTCTGACTCCATGTACAAGGTGGGACTAGACTGAATCTGAGTACAAATGACAAGAGGATCTGGGACCTCAAGTTACCTTTAACTGTGCAGCAAATCACATTTCTATGAAAATCCAGGGGAACAACTCACTTAGAGGAGATGCCACAAGTGTGTGAGTGTGAGGAGCCAATCTTCACCAGTGGATTAGTACTTGATGAGTTCATAGCTGACTTGTTGTTCGGAGGGGGATCCAGTTAGTTGGAACAGGTAGGTCACTGGGGGCCTGGCCTGGAAGGGTTTATCTCTTCCTGGCTTCTTACTTCATTCTGTCTCTGCCCATGGATGCCAGGGCCTGAGCAGCTCACACCACCAGGCCTCTCTGCCACCCTGCCTTGGAGCCAGCAGGATGTGGACTGGGACCTCTACAAACTGTGAGGCAAAAAAACCTTTCTTCCCTTAAGGTGTGGGAGTAAGGTATTTTGTCCCAGGGACAAAGAAAGTGACTAAAATGGAGCTGTAACATTTCAGGAAGTGTCCTCTCCTGGCTGCTGACTTTAGTTCCACACACCAGGGTCCTTTTTATCCCTTTTGCCAGTGGCCACACAGCTGGGAATATTGATTGTGCTGCTCTAGCTGGCATTTTTAAGGATAAGGGTTTTGTCTTTTCCTTCACTTGTTTTGTTGAACAGAGGCAAGTGTTAGAAGCTAGTGTGGGCTCACTTTCATTTTAAGTCCAAAATAACGTTTGTCACAGGAACAGCAATACAAAATGCAAATAGGAATATTTTGATGGAATTTTTATAGGAGTTGTTTTTAGTGTTTGTATATGGGATAAGGTCATTTTAAAGTAACGTTTATCACCAGACACAAAAGAGCCTGTACTATTCTTTTAATATAAAATACTTATTTATTTAAATGTTTAAATATTAAGAACTGCCATGGACTTCTTCTGACAAGTGTCTATTCATTGCATTTGCCCATTTTTGATTGGGTCTTTTATTGTGAATGGTCTAAGGTTTTTTTAGATCTTTGTACATCCTACATATTACCAGTCCTCTGTCTGAGGAATAGCTGACAAAATTTTTTCGCATTCTGTGGGTTTCCTTTTTCTCTGTTGATTGTTTCCTTTGCTGTGTGGAAGCTTTTAAATTTGATATGATCCCATTTGTTGATTCTCAATGCTATTTCTTGTGCAATTTGAGTTCTGTTCAGCAAGTCCTTGCCTGTGTCTGTGAATTCAAGAGTTTTACCTGCATTATCTTCCAGCAGGCTAAGTGTTTCTGCTTCAATATTTAGGTCTTTGAATCAACATGTAGTAATAAAAAATTTTAAAATAGTAAGAATGAACACCATGATTTCTGACTAGCTAGCTAAAGAGAATGCTTTAGGAGACATGTCTGTAAAAAAAAGATTCCTCAGGGAACCTTAATAAAATACATTCTATTTTTATGTGGACTTCTAGGAAACTGGAAAATTAAAACATGCTTAAGATGGTACATCTGTGCTTATATGATGCATTGGAACAAATGCAATTGTAATAATAAAAGGGCAATTCAGAGGTACAGCTGAGTTATGCCACTGATAGAATTCTTAAAGATAAAACTTTGGATTCTGATTTGGCTCATCTCAGATTTGTTTGATGGAAAGTAGAAAAATTGAGGGGATGTATTCTCTTTGTGTCACATGTATTTATTTCCTCCTGCTAACATAGTAATTATTTTTTCAGTGTAATTCTGGAAGCATTTATTGAGTACCTACTATGTACCAGATATTGTGTCAGGTGCTCTAGATGACTCAAAATTAAATAAGATGTACTTTACATCAGTAATCAAGACATACATTACTAACTGTGATATTTGTACGAATGCTGTGAATGCTGCAGGCAAGTCTATCTTGATAGAGAGGTTCACAGGGAGGCAGATTCTGTTGGTGCTGAAGCAAAGGAAGAAGTTTGAGCCCAGGGATGTCTTGGAGGGTTTAGAGTGATGGAGGATGGACAGCAAGGACTCTGCACAGCAGAGTGAAGGGCAGAATAGGTTACTGCAGGCCTTACCTGCATGTTGGAGGCATTGCCTCCCTTCCAAAGCAATGGAAGAGCACCAGTGTTTAAAGAAGAGCATGACAGGCAAGTTACTGGTGTTGATTCCTAATGGCCCCAAGTCTTCTGCAGGAGTAAATGGCAGGATTTCTGCTGAGCCCAAGAATTTAGCATTGAGATTGGGGATACTGGGGCAGTGTAGTCAAGTGCTTAATAGTTGCTATTTGGATTGGAAAGGAAGCCAATCAGTAATGAATAAAAGGACTGGTGAACTGCATATAGCAAAAGATGGAAAAACATTACAAATTTATCATGCAGCCAATTAGCACCATTGTACCAACTTTCTGTGGTGACATTCAACAGTCAAGGTGAAGACAGTTGTGTTGAATTATTGATAATTGCTAATTTCATAGGTGTATGTTTTTGTTATCCCCCTTGTCCCTCAAATGCTGCTAGTTATGCATCTTTCATCAAGATCTGTAAGGAAGGCTAAAATGTGCTGGTGTGTCCTGAAGGGTAGGGGTAGAAATATTTTACCAAGAGTAGACATGACGCCTTTTTGACAAGAGACAAATGTTTCATTCAAATGCTGCATTTCGCATATTGGAAACTGTAATGAATTTCCATGCACCCCTCTACTTAGTTCATAATGTCATGCCCAGGCGTGGCAACACCTCAGGCTTTCCTCACAAAATTAAATTTAATGTTACACCCTCCAGTAGAATGGTGCATAAATCAAGCCTTTGATTTGCATGGACTGTAGCAAGCAGCTCTGTTCTGGACAAATATAAACCCGACTCTGAATATTATGTCAGGGAGAGGAACAAAGCAATCTAGGACTTCCAATAAAAGTCGGGTACCCAGTGTAATTCATGCTGGTATTACACTGCTCTGTGTCAAGCTTATTATTAAAACTCTTGTTTTAGCTTCCTTTTTTCATTTCAAAAGAAAATGTTTTTCTTGACCTTCCTGTATTCAGAAAACCAGCACATAGTCCAACCAGTACTATTTATAAACTGGTGTCTACTAGAGACAACCATGGGCATATTTATTTTCTCTCCCATCTATCCTCACCCAGCATAGAGTACGGGAAGGGGTACATATGAGTAATCAAGTGGGAAGGAACAAAACAAAGGCCATGGAATAAAATACCCCAAGGAGATTGGATATTCACTAATGTTCTACCTCCGGTCACAGCCCTGGGAGAATGCTAGGAACTGATTCAGAACAGACAAGCTTTGAAAAGGCCTTGATTGCCAAAGTTAATGCACATTTGGATTCAGTACATGCATCCAGTTCAGGAAAAGTGAGCCTAAATATGCATCATTTGGTCTTATTTCTGGCCTACAGCACATGCTGAGTTATAGCTTTCTTCACTCATATTTTCTCCATTGTAGAGGATCTGAACTCAGTTTTTAAACCACAAATAAAATCACTGTGATCCAAAACTGAGGGAGGCTTTGAGATAAGGAACATTTTTACAAATACAAAATGAACCTGCCCAACATCCCCTAAGAACAGAAATAGATCATGGTCCTGCACATCTTCTACTCCACACCAAGAACCATCATATTTACCCTGGAAGCAGGCAGGGTCTACAACAGAGCTCACTCCTGAACCCAAGTGCTTTCCCAGGAAGCCACAGCTGTCCAGAACACATAACCAGGTAAGCACGTGACCCTGGGAGCTGGGCAGATGTCTTGGTATCTACAGTGTAATTTCTCCCAGCTGTCCATGAACATCTGTGAGAATTTGGAATGCTTCAGGATTGGAATAGGTGAAAGGTGGTGTCTGAAAAATAAATTTATGATATCTTAAAGGGAGTAAATTAGGATTCATTTATTCATTTGTGAATGGAATATATGCATGAATATTTATTAAATGGCTACAATATGTCAGTCTCTGTGCTATGTGCAATATGGGGAATATAGAGTGAATTTCAAGGAATTTACTTTTAAAATTAAGGTATATGAGATCTGAATAACTGTTGTACAATATGGAAGTTTCTGCTTTAGGATACAAAAATGTGGAAGAAGGATACATCATTCTAATTGAAGGAAACTAGAGGAGGCCAAGTGAACAGGGTTCAGCCATGTGGAATGGAGACAGGAAGGGGAACTCAGTGAGGGGGAGGGCTATGGGAACTCCTGGGTCAGGGAACCCCATGCATGGATCACAGGAAGGAATAGCGACTAGGTCCAGCATTGCACTAGTGAGTGAATGAATCAAAGTGGAGAGAAATGAGACTGGAAAGATGGAGGGGTGGGGGTGACCACTGAACACTGGACCAGGTAGTTTTGAGGGTGAAAATTAAGCAATATGGAATATTAAAGATCTGTCATAGCATAGAAGATAGATTGAAGAGCAGAGACTGGTATGAAGGAGACTGATGAGTTCTGGAGAGAAGGGACAATAGCCTGGAAGACGAGGTGGCAGTGGGGACAGACAGGAAGGAAGAGGATATTACACAAATGGAATCCACAGACCAGACAACAGACTTGGGACAAGAGAAGGTCAAATGCAATGCTGGAGTTTTGGTTGGGTGTGCAGAAGAAACATACAGTTAATACAGTTAATAGTAACAGCTCAAAGAACTTTCTTTTTTTTTATTAAAAAAAGATGCTATTATGAAGCAATGTGATGTAGATGCTTAATGTCTTTTACCTGAGGTCAAAATCCAATTTAAACACTGCAAGCTCCCTATTCCCATACACTGTAATTTGGGTAAAGTTGAATGACTTGACTTAGGCTTATGAGAAAGAGGAGAAATAAAATATTTCTAAATGGTCACTGTGGGTATAAAATCAGCATAAAGTTTCTTGGTATTTATCATTCTGATTATCCCACTAATGTTTTTGGAAATCATTACAAAGAGCCAGAGTTTCACAAGCCCTAAATAGAGCAAATGGCTAATTTCAGGTACATTGACTTTGTTGATCATGATTTAAAGATTCATGTTGGAATAGAAGAGCATCTAGTCCAATCCAAGTTTATTTTGAAAGTACAGTCAGTCCACTTCATGGATAAGGTGTTTTCTAATTGACTGAAACACCAGGCTGGCTGGTCTCTAAGCCAGCCTGTCAATACCCATACTGTACACAGAAAACCAGGGTAACCCCAGCACCATCTCTTAGGCCAAGTGATTAACTGCACATCGGTCATTTAGTGTAATAAATGTGAAGTCGGAGCAACTGAGTGTTGCCCCAGGCCTCCTGCTGTGAAAATACATGCCCTCCCACTTTGGCAAGCTTAGAGCAGACCCAAGGAATTTGTCTGAAATGTTACAGAACAATGAGCACTCTTACAGTGCGAAAGAAAGCCTCCATGTAGTTGATCCTACCTGTCAGGCAGTGTGGACTGTGCTATGATCACTGCCCTCTCAGTTTGAAAGAAATCTACTTTAATGAGAAACAAAAACTGACCCTTTAGTGATCATTAAGATCTCATTTTTTTTATAAAAACTTGATGTGTATCAGCTTTAATGATTGTTACATCTAGTTTAGGAGAAACCATGGATACCAGCTTACAGAAGGAATGAAGATTCCATTTTGAAAAATCTCTTGCCTGTTTTTAGGAATCAGAGAAAGACGAAAAGTAGATGCTGTGACGATGGAATCTATTTATCTCTAAGGGGCTACACAAAAGGCATTGCCTTTTGTTATGATTCCTCAACCAATTAAGGAAATGGGCTGCATTTAATATGCCCAGTTTTGACTCTGTCAATTTATTAAGCCAACAAAATAGTTAATATAATCTGGTTATTAATTCTAGTTAATGTCTCTTCCTAGATTATTTGATCCAGGTTATTGCTGCTGTAAAAAGGATGTGGCATCACATAAAATGCAGCAACTGTTTGATCAAATTAAGTGGTATCACTTGGGGCAGGGCATATTGAAATCAATGTCCTCACGTGTCTGCTTGCCATCCTCAGAAATTTGCCTCTGACCTGCAATAAATAGTTGTGGTTCTTGAGCTATTTAAGCCTGATTAAGGTATTTGTTATGCATTTGCTGGTACACTGGGTGCACAGTGTCAATTCTCAGCTGTCATTGTCATGATTAAAAAGGGTAGAAGGGAGTGACCCCTATGTGGGACAAGTTGCAATAAATAATAAGGATGCCATGAACCTCTAAACCAATCACTGAGTTTAGCCAAAGTGAATAAAAACCCTCGTAAGATCTCTAACCAAAAAAGTTGCTAAGCAAATAATGCTGGATTTTTTTTTTATTAATGATTACTTTCCATTGCCCAGCTATTGTTAGGAGATCTTGTTATATGAATACAAATGATAAGGATGTAACTGACTTCAGAGAAGCACTCCACCTAGGTGAGGGTTGGTTCTTGGGAAGTTTTTTTTAAATTCGGAAAACTATTTATGTTAAGGAAGGCAATGCAATCAAAGCTCCAGCAATGAGATGGCATCTACAGGAGGGGAAACCAGATATATAACTGGATTAAAAATCTTAGAAGCACTTAAAAAAAAAAAGGACATGTGTTCATTGGCTCTTTGTTTACAAGTCCTAAGAATGGGCCAAGACAGCAATTAATGCCAGTTTCTCATCTCAAGAGCTGCAAAGACAAGCAGTGTAATGTCAAACAACCAGTGTGCCTGACTTATTCACCAAGCTGTCTGAGACACTCTTCCTCTGTTGAAGCCCACTTTTTAGCAATGATGAATAACAACACTGGGTTAACAATAGCAATAAAAACGTTAATCACAACTTCTACTAAAAATCCACCACGACACAGGCACTGTGTTGAACACTTTGTATGGATTAATTTTTTACTCCTAACACCAACAACCCAGGTTGATAGCGTTATTACCTCTGTTTTTCAAAAGAAGGAAAAGGTTAAGTAGCCTGCCTTGCATAATATGTGATGGATTTTGGCTTCTACTTAGGCAGTCTGACTCTTGTTCCTGTTCTTCCCTCCATTATTCTATATAATTCCTTCCTAAATGCAATTCATGTGGACAGATTTTTAAAAATTGAATGTTGTTTAATTGCATCAGGCTTCTTTTTTATTTTAAAAGATTCCTAAAGTCATGACTTTTATAAAATGATTATCATCCATTCATTTAAGAAATGTTTATTAAGTATCTGCTACATTCCTGGGACTGCTAATGTTAAGGAAATGAAAAATAAGATAGGGTCCCTGACTTTAGAAAATCCTATATCAACTCAGTTAATTTAAATGAGGTACAACTATATTCATATGTATGTGTTCAGGCCATAACCATGGTCTTCGTGCTTTTAATATGACAGTTAACCACTAATGTAGATTTTCATGCCATGAACTCTAGAGCCTACTTTATTATTTTTCCAAAGTGGAAGTAACTTCTATTTTTTTGGTACCGGGGATCGAACTCAGGTCCTTGAGCTTGCACAGGAGGCAGCGAAACCACTGAGCTAAATCCCCGGCCCCTGTAACTTCTATTTTTGTGGCCAATTGTAAAACAAATCAGACAGTGCATAGTACCATAAAAAATGAAATATTCCGTAATCCTTATCCAATAACAGTAATTATTAATACTTTTGTACATTTCTTACTGCCTTCAAGGTTTTTTTTTTTTTTTCATTTTTCTTTTCTATGGAAACTGAGATATACTGTCTTTGGTGTTTCATGACCTGCTCAGTAGACCTGCTAATGATACCAGGTAACATGTACTTTTTTTGGGTCAAAAAAAAAAGTTTAGAAAATCAGTCAATCCTGCATAGTAGTTTATTTAACCACACTTTATTTTGCCAATCCTCTTTGATGGACATTTAAATTGTTTTAGTATTTCTATTTTTTAAATAAATTTTTTTTTGTAAACAACTTTTGATGGACTCTTGTGCATAATTCTCTTCTCTCTCTTTTAGTCGCTGAAGAGTAATTTCCAGTAATAGCATTACAAAGCCCAGGCCCATTTTTGAAAGGCCTTCGATAAAATTTACAAATTATTTTCTGGACAGTTTGTAATAATCTTCTCTCTTAGAAGTATTGGATGAGATTCCCTACTTTCAAAGCTCATGACGATCGATATGATGAAAATAATGGCCAATATTTATATGGCATCTGATCACAATAAAATGTTTTAAAATATGTTATTTCATCTGTACCTTATGACTCCGTGAGGTCAGTAAGGTCAATTTATTATCCTCAATTTCTGGCCAAGGAAGTCCATGTTTTGCAAGGTGAAATTCTTTCTGGCTCTAGCTCTCCCAGGGGTGTCCTCCTGCCTACCACAGTGATGTCTGTGTAGCCCTTCCCCCCTGTTCTTTCCAGCTGCCTGGCAGAGGTCAGTCTGACTCCTTGGTCCTTTTCAGCCCCAGGACAGCGGCAGGAGGGAGGGGGTGTTCCACCCCCATTGGGGCTGCCTCCTCAACTGGAGGGTGGGGAAGGAGATAAGTACAGAATCCTTCTCCAGTGCCAGCCAGGCTCTCCCTCCTCTTCAGCCACAGAGACTAATGAATCAGAGACTATTACGTGGTAAAAAATGCAGATTTCTGCTGTCCTTACTAATGAGAGAAAAATATAGTAGACCACTGGCCTAAAGGCTCCAGATGCAATTCCTTTGTAACTTAGAGTGCATTAAAAAAGCTTCAGTCAGCAAGATAAGTTAATTTTTTTATGACCTTTATAAACTCTTTTAGCCTGTATCTCAGGATCTTCTCTTAAAGATTAAATTTTTAAAAATCCTTTTAGCTCAGGCCGACATAGCATCTGAATCTTTTTTGCTTCAAAGGCTACATCCAAAAATCTATAAAGAGATCCTGTTCGGGACAATTATTATCAAAGTAATGATTAGCTAACATGTCATTTTTAGTTTTTACCCTTCTTGCCTCTGCAATGCTAATCCAATAGAGCTCACTTCTTCTTAATGTAAAAGTTGCATAAAGGATGCATCATTCCCAGCTGACTTTGCCTACATTTGCAAATTGAATTGTCATCGGAGGCACCTCTTTCATGTGACTATTGGGTCAAAGTGGGGGTGTGGGGCACAGATATATCATGATTTTATTAAAAGGAAAATAAATCCTCAACTAAGAACTGCCATGTTGTATTCATATATAACTGAGGCCATAGGCTTTAGTAAACCATAGGGCTCTGTTTCCTGGGGTGATGGGTGCACTTCAGTAGTGGGGGGGGGTGTTGGAGGAATGTGAAGTGTTCTTCAGTGATGGCATCACAGATTTAATGTGTCACATGAAGCATGCAGTTTCTTCTCACCTCTTTGGTATCAGTTGCTTTCAAACACAGTGCTTCTGACGGGCTTGATTGGTGACTACAGGAGTCATCATCCCGGGCATCTGTCACTGCTTCTATTATATCCAGCCTACTGACCCAGAAAATCTGTGGTTGACACAATTGATTTCTCTATAAGATTCATTCAGCATTTATTTTATTTTTGACATCCAACTACAAGGTCCTATAGAAACTTGGCCCCTACATCTCTGTGTAAGAGAAACATGGCCCGTTAGAAGAGGTGCAGACCCTGAAGTGTGAGGCTTACACAGAGCTGGAGTCCATTGTAGAATGGTCCCCAACAGTAACTGGATTTGTTAAGATGTGTGTGTGCTTTAGTGCTTTCCACTGAGTGTATGTATGCTAACTTTATGAGAGACTTGGGAAACAACTACACTCAGTAATAGTAATAGCACTAATCAAAGAAAAACAAGAAAGGCTCGGGTTACACCTATTTTTGCACTGTCAAACTTTACTCTGGGCCAATTTGTAAGCTTTGTTCCATGTTTTCTTCTCACTTCCCTCTTGGAATCCTTCTCTTCAGGTCTCAGAAAGCATCTTCATTTGAAACTAAGATACAAAAACCACAGGCTTTAAATAGACACTTGACAGTTATCTATTACTTTCCATATACACCTCCCTCTACCTCATTATATAGAAAGGGTACATGATTTTTTTCAAGGCATATAGATAATTAGCTGCCAGACTCAGAATTCAGCTTCAATTGTTTATCTTATAAATATATTGACATGGTCCTGTGTGTTCTAGAATCTAATGATCTGCCTCGATCATGAATCATCCTGTGAATTTTGCTGAGAAATGAGCAATGAGAAGGAATAGGGAGGTCTATATGAAATTGCAGTAGTGGCCTTTGCTTACTGAATTCACCTGTCTAAGAAGATTAAATTATTCGCCATTTAATCTGATATGCTGCAAAATTTCAGCCTGGGCTGAAAAATCATATATAATTAGATATAGTTAATGTTTTTTGTTGGTTTTCTGCTTAGCAATATCAGTATTTTATTTTCATTTCTAGTAACATAATAGAAATATGCATGCACCACATTTTCTAGAGAAATCTCCTTTTTGGTTTGACATAGAGCAATGTAAAATGTTTTATTGACCATGATTGGACAGAGGGCTCTTAAAGTGAATATTGTTTGTAAATTTGTTCCACTTTCACTAAATGTTGTTTCTACCTCATGACAACAAAGGAGAGGAGGCAGCATAGTTAGCTCTGTCCTTGATAAAAAACACTTCCGGGGTTTCTGGAGCTGACTTTTGCTGTACAGCCACCATGAAAGATCTGAAGATCATTATTTACTAGAAATAAAGGAACAAGGCAGAAATCGATTACTACAACCTGAGATTTATGTTCCCATTGCTCTCTATGTACATCTCTATTTGTCCTAACTTCATGGGGAGGATATTTAATACATAATGGAAGGAGCCTGTTGCTTTTGATTTATTTTTTGTTTATTATTTTTGGCATTCCATAGAAGAATTCTGGAAATCAATACTGTCTGTGCGTTGTGTCTCAGTACCCTGGGCAAAGTGTAGCTCTAAAGGATCCGAAGGGACAAAGGAACTTCCTCTGCCCTCCAGGCTCTCTTTTAATATATTGAATTATATCATTTGCTCATGGAGTAGAGCTGACTTTCTTTGTATGTTTTACATGACATTATAAGCACAGATATGAAGGATAATTTAATTATGACGACAAAACAACACTCTGTAGTATTTATAGTTTTTAGGCTACTGCTCCTTCTCCAGACCCCAAGAGATGATTCTCACTAACACTAGCTAATGCTATCCTGGTGACTTATTTGTAAATTAGGTCCACGTGATTCATAAAAGAAAAAATATAGAGATGCTTTGAAAATTTGAATTTATTTTGGATGAATAAGAAGATGGTTGGTATACAGATGAGATGGAACCATCTTTAGAGACTTTATTATCAAGTATTTAGGGTGTTTTAAAACGGCAGGTAGACAGCCAATCAACACTAATTTCTCAAGAACAAGTGAACCAAATTGAAAGGAAAGGATGCACTTTTGCCGTTACACGAATTTTTGCAGTTGGAGAAAAACATAATGCAAAGAATGGATGGTATGAGATGTTAACACAAGATGTTACCTTGTGTTAGAGGACCATGAGCAGGAGAACTGGAACACTTCTAGGGACCTTTGATAAAATCCAATATGTACTTGGAACAAATGGTTGCTTTTTAAAACATTGGAGAGATGTAGTTAAAAGAGTGAAGATTAAGGTCCAACTTATATAAGATAAATCCCAAGAAATAGGCCAAGGATTGACATTGCAATTTTACAAATGGAGAAACAACATCAGAGAAACCTCTTAATAGTATTAACAGAAAGAAGAAACAGATTTGGGAGTGGTGTCTTGTCACTTCTTTGTCAGGGAGACACGATACCTAACTCCCGAAATGTAAAGGAGAGGTTTTGCTCAGGTTTGCCCATGACTGGTGGTGGTGGAAGGCCTCCATGGAGGGAAGCTGCTTCCCTCGTGGCAGACAGGAAGCTCAGAGAGAAAAGTGAAGCTGGGGAGGAAGATAGACAGGCCCAGACCACGCCCCCAGTTGACCTCATCTTTCCACCAGGCCCCGCCTCCAGCAGCAAGTCAGCTCGAAGCCCTATAATCCATTCACCTTCCAAAAGCCTACCTGTGAGCACCTGAGGCTCTTGAGGGACATCTAGATAGAAACCATAATAAGTGAGAATTAGCAGTGGGCACTAACAAATACATTTTCTTTTGGATTTGTTAAATTTTGGATGTAAAGTAACAGATTTCTTAGTAGAACCCAACCCAGAACCCTCTAGTGGAATCAGCAGTTACATGACCTAGAAGCAGAATTTCAGGGGAACTGTGCTTGTCAAATGGACCTGGGCTGACCCTGAGTTTGATCTCCTCAGGGCACTGACCTTTGGATTTAATCTGATTTTTTCATGGAGTTCTCTTACACCTCTAGGTGAGGGTCTTTATTAAAATACTACCCAGTGCGGTATCTTACCCAGTGTGGTATCTTGGTTTTATCTAACTAAGATGAAATAGTCTTCATTTCAAAATTAGGGTTAGTAAAAACTAAAGACAAAAGGGAAATAAAGGACATAAAGAGTCAACATTAAAATTTTTTCAGTGTTTATTTTCTATTAGTACATCGTTGTAGTGCATAATGATTACATTCCTTGTGGGGAGTTGGCACATAAACATAACACAACTCAATTATTTTCATCCCTTTTCTTCCCCTCCATCTCTTTTTCTCTTTCCCCTTTGCAAAAGTCACATCTTTCTCATTATCTTTTATTTGCTTTTTATTTATATTTTGGCTTTCTTATAAAAGAGAAACCATGTGATATTTAAGCTTGTATATCTAATTTATTTCACTTAACATTATGGTCTTAAGGTGCTTTCATTTTCCTACAAAGGTCTCAAATTTATCCTTCTTTATGGCATAGTAGTACCCCATTGTATATAAATACCACTTTTCAAAAGAATAAGCAGTGGTACTACTATGTGGGGGCAGAGAGGGTGGTGTGCTCCAGGTAGCACATTTTTGGGGCAGCATTATTGGCCAAGAGGAAAATTATATTGTAATAATTTACTCTATTTAGATATGTCAGAGGCCAGCAAATTAAGAGACTGCCCCAAGTGGCACAAACTCTAACTATGGAATTGAGGATAAGGTTTTGATCATGTCACAGTTGACTTCTTCCCAAGTCTTAGATTTTGTTTCAGTACATATCTTGTCTTCTACAATTATAGAATTGGAGTGGTTCAGATTTCCCTGGGAGAGTATTAGCTATGAAATCAAAGAAGACAAAATCCTGAGAAATAGCCCCGTAGAGATACAATTCTTAGAAGAATGAGAAAACAGAGAGGGAGTGAGCAGTCTCTTGTATAAAATGAGATAGTGTTTGCATATAAACCCATGCAGTCCTCTGTATACTTTAAATCACCTCCAGATTACTTATAATTTCTAATATGATGTAAATGTTATCTGAGCAGTGTTTATGCTATATTGTTTGTGGAATGATGACAGGAAAGATGTCTGCACATGTCCAGGGCAGATGCAATATTTTCTTTTCCATATATTCAGCCTGTGGTTGGTTGAGCCACAGTGTGGAGTGCACAAATGTGGAGGAAGACTGTAACTGGTCACCTTCCACCCCCAGTTGTGTGGCTGGATCAGAACTGCATGTTGCTTTGGGTGTGCTTAAAATATGATGCATGCATTAATTAACTCTTATTTGAATATTACCAAATATTTTTAGCCAAGCTATTTCTTATCCACCTTTATGTTGATTATTCTCCCCTCAGATTTGGTGCAATCATAACTTTAGGTACAATAAGTAATTGCAAAGGTGCCCGAGCCTCTACATTAATCTTAATAAGTGAGATGCTTATTAAGAATATCTTAAATATCTTATTAGTTTTTGAAATGTCAAACTAAGCTGAGGATAATAGCATATTATATGATATGTTAAAATGGTCTGGAAGTTAAACCCCAAATTCAAAGCAATTATATTTTAAAGAACAAAATGAATGATTGCTAGTGTCTTCTTCAGCAAATAAGAAATGCGGAATCTTCCCTTCAGTTGTTACATATGGTTCTGTATATAAGATTTTATCCAACATAGTGTCACTCTTTTAAAAAGCAATTATACTTTAGTGCACATACCATTCCCTATTCTTGGCACAAAACTAGCTCAGCTGTCCCTATACTACATGATCCCATCATTTTATCAGCCTGATCAGATTTACCATGAGAGAAGTTCAAACGTTTTAGAGAGCAGTGAAACTGGGACAAAGGTAAATAGCTGGAAATGGAGAATTTCTGAATTTGTTGACTTTTAAAAAATGTATCCCTCATGGGGATTTGAGAGATAAGGATGTATTTAAAAGAAAATAGGACTTCATAAGCCAAATGCCCAAAACACAATTGAAATCTCAGTAGGCAAAGAAAAGCTACAAAGGGAAAAATGCTCACCAGTGTGGTGCTAACAGCACACACCCTGCACGGAGAGATCTTCCACCACCCTCCCTAGGTCTGAGTTCCACCTATTGGGAGTCCATGGGCCCTCCTTGGAATCAGGCATTTATGCTTTTAGAAGGCACAGTAAGAGAGTCTTGTGTATCTTAGTCACACACAATCAAAGAAAAGCTGTTTTGACTTTATACAGAGTCAGTGGACAATATCTTCTGAATGAAAATCAAGATCTTCTAAGAAATGAAAATATCTACTCTGCATTCTTTCTTCATCAAACCCTGCAATTGTGGGGATTTCTCAGCTAGCAATACCATGATCCTCCTTTCAGCTCAGTGGGTCAGTGGACGACCAGAATAGGAATAAAGGGCCCAGGTTCTGAAACCCCAGAGCTCCAAACTCACCCTCAGCAGCTATGTGGTGGAGCACTGTGTGTGTCAGCAAGGAAACAAGCTCCCTTCTCATGGGGGCTGAGACCCAGGCACTTGTCAGGTGACCTGGGGATAAGCCCAGCCTGTCCAGATGTCTGTCCTTTCCAGGTTGTGTTGCATGGGGGGTGTTTTCAGGCCACATAAGCTCTGAAAACACCAGAATTTGGTCCCAACATTTATCAATAACAATTTATAGTTGATAGATAGCTTTCTGGAATAGTGTAGGAATCCACTGAAGCCTAACAATTCATCCCCACAAAGGTTTGCTCCCAGTGTGGGATCAATGTCATCAACACAATTTATGAGAACATCATAAAATCCGGTGGGGTTCTTGGCAACCTTTCTTGGATCCCATCAATTATAGTTTAATAAGGTATTTCCTGCCATAGGAAAAGTCTCTCTCAGCAAGACTTTCTGCCTGCCCTGCCGCCCTCAGGTGTATGTGGAAGAGAAAAACAGAGGTCTCTTTATGGCAGGTATGGCCCCTGAGCTAGGTGTCCTCAGCCCTGTCACCTATCTGTGGTTTCCCTGGTTGAGTCTGTTTGCTCAAGTGAATTTGAACTGCTCCTGCGGTCTCTCTGAAGTAACAATTTTGTCCATAAAACATTTCGCATTCCAGCACATTTAAAAACGGTAAAATGAACGTGTCTATCAGAGTAGTAGAGCAGCTAAACTTGTGCATTGGCACAGACAAAGCCCTGTGGTGGAGGGGAGTTGGCGGTGCATTGGATGTGGGCTAACTCTAACTTTGGGCTCCTGCAAAGCTGGTGTACACAGCTTTGACTCACTTCAGTCCAGATCAGCTAGGTGCTGCCCTCATGGCTGACTTCAGTGTTTATTTGACTCACTCCTGCCGTCTTCCTGAGAGGGTGGTCTGGGACTGGCTTTTGGGGAATCATTGATGGGTTCTGGCTGCTGAGAGGACTCTCGGTCACTCACAGAAAAGAGACCTCACTTCTATGAGGCACCCATGCAAGACAGAGTCACAAGTCACAACAACTGGGATGTGTCGGGAGAAGTGTGTCCTTTGGTGGTGTCACCTATGACCCAATGTATGAACATTATAGAGTGTACTTACACAAACCAAGATGTGGCAGCATCACTAGGCAGGATAATCTTGTGGAAGCATTGTTGTATACGTAGTTTGTTATTGACGAATCTATTGCCATATGACATATAACTGAACATACATTCATAGCTACATTTATACACACATTCATGTTTGTATGAATGGACCCAATATCCACCACATATGTGTGTATGTATTTCCACCAGTTTTAGGAAAGCTATTTTAGGAATGTTACATTTTAGGAACGATACATAATTACTTGTCATGCTTTTTTTCTTCATGACTAATGCATTATTTTCTTTATGTGATCATAGCTGCCTTAGGTCAGTAATGGGCTGTTGACAGAAGCCAGAGTTGCCTCTAAGCCTTAAGTCACACTGCAATTCAGAAAGAGGTCTCAGGCCTTTCTAAGTAACTCTAGATGGGAAGAAATGGGACGGTCTTACTGTGCCATCATACTGTCTGTTCCTTACTCTTCTTAAATATTGTATTACTCATCACACCACCATGAGTAGAATTCACTTTTCACCATTGTAAGTTTGGGAAACAAATTCAAGACCATCAAATCTTTATTAAATAACATAGGCGTAAAGACATAGGTGAAGCCAACCCAAGACACTGTATTAGTTTTCTAGGTGTCCTTGAAAAACTAGTGCAGGGCCAGGGATTTAGCTCAGTGGTTCCACCACCTGCCTCACAAGCGCAAGGTCTGGAGTTCAATCCCCGGTACCAAAAAAATAAAATAAATTAAAAAAATAAAAAACTACTGCAGACAGGGTGGCTTAAAACAACAGACATTTATTCTTCCATGTTTCTGGAGGCCAGAAGTCTGCAATCAAGGTGTTACCAGAGCTGTGGTCTCCAGAGACTGGGGTTTCTCTTAGCCTTGAGGTTTGTCAGCAGATGGGTCCCTTGGCTTGCAGGTGGGTCACTCCAGTCTTGCCTCTGTTAGCACTTGGCATCCTCTCTCTGTCTTCTTCTCCCACAGGAACACAGTGATCTTGAATTAAGGGTTTACCTAATTTCCATATAGCCTCATCTTAACTGACTACATGCATTTCCAAGTACTCACAATCTGAGGTCCTAGGAAGGGCATAAATTCTAAGGGGAAACTGGCTCACCCAGAGTGGTACTTAAGAGAGTCCTCCAACTCTTCAGGACACACTCCTTACTGCAGCAGGTGACTGTATTAATGTGTTGCTGCTTAGAGAAAATAGACAATGTAGACATGGGAAGGAGGATAGGGAAAAAATGTTCTACACATCGGTATCCAGTACAGTAGTCACCTGTGGGTATTTAAATTTGAATGAATTGATATTAAGTTAAGAATTCAGTTTCTCAGTCTTACTAGCTACATTTCAAAGCTCAGTGGCCACGTGTGGCTGGTGATGGCTCCATTGAACAGTGCAGACATAGAGCAATTCCATCACTGCAGAACGTGCTTTGGGACAGTGTGGGCTTGAACATATCTCCTCAGAGTCCTGGTGAAGGGTCTCAGAAAGGATGGCCTGGGAGTGGACAATGTTGCAGCACAAGAAGGGCCTTGAAGAATAGTGGAGGGTGAAGAAAACATGCACCATATTATTATAGTGTTATCTCAGTCAACCCACTGCCGTGTGTGGGTCTTGTCTCTTGATGCTGAGATTTTGCCTTGCATAAGGTGCTCTCTGAATGTCTGCCATACCTCTGAAGAGAAGGTGAATCATCAAACAGGATGATGTTGTGGAGACTGGCAGTGCCACTGATGGAAAGGTATGATTCTCCTGGAGATTTCTGGAAAACAGTACCTTAAGTGTTTCTCATTTTCACACAGTGTTCTTCTGCCACAGCCTGCAGGCACCTGCTCTCTTGCCCTCCTCCTTCGAAGTGCCTTCTGCACTCTGCCTGGTCACTGGGTCCCCAGGGACACACATAGCCACTGTCTTTCTCTCAAGGAAGCACAGGATGGCTTTTGGCCGGTGCCCTTGTGCCAGTTTAACAGGTCTCCTGTGGAATGCCTGCATTCCCAGGCCACATGCCTGGGGCACTGGAGAATCTTCCTGTGCATCTCTTCCCTCCCCACAAGAGCTGAAGAGCAATCACAATTGAGACCCTAAGGGAGGGGTGCCTTCTCTTGTCCTGGGCTTCCCTAAACAGCCTGCTGTCTCTGGGCCCACTGCCCACAGGACTGACCTGCTTTTCCTGTGCCTGGATTCACCATGACCCCTGTCACAGCTCTGTGATAAGAAGGAAGGAAAAGGATTTTCATCAGGACAGTGAGTACTTGTAGCAGCTCCCTGTCGTGATTTTCCAGCACATGCTCTCACATGTATTAATACATTCCAACTTGGTGTCATCCATGTATAAAACAATTTTTTGTTAAATCCCAAAGCAAATTTGGAAGTGATCACCCTACTTGCCTTTACTATTTGTTTCAGCTCAGTCTTCGTGGTGTTCTAGAGACAAAGGGGAACAGACATTCTGTGGCAAGTGTGTGGCATAGATGGAGCCATTGAGAATGTTGTAAGTCCATCAACCACCAGGTCATTGCCTTCTGAGAGTACCTTGGGTTGCACATATTGACTCTGGATCCAAGGGGATGGTTATTGACTGATTCAATAGGAATGTTGCAAAAGATGGGTAGGTTGAAGTATTTATCACATAACCTGTTAGGATTACCAAGCGTAACAAAAGACTTTTAATGTTTTCTTCTGGATTATAAAATAAGTCCTATAATTTAAACCCAAAGCAATTAAAATGAGCTTGAGTGAAGGGAGGTTAATGGTAACCCAAGATGACAGGTGAGGTGGGGCTTGGGATTGACTACAGAGGTCACCAGGGAAAGTTGAAGCTTGAGGGGAAGGGTCTGGATCTTCACTGTGGTGGTGCTTACATTAGTTTTACATGATTACCAAAGAGCACCAGGCAGTGCATGTAAAAGGATGATTTTATTATATGTTAGTAACATTGTAATTAAAAGTTAGAATAAAAATTACAATTATTCAAATTGTAATTCCAAATTTACTATAGCTTAAAGAATAAATATTGTAGAAAATTAAATCTTAAAAATATTACTCATAAGTAGACTGGAGCAACCATTGTGGAAATCAGTATGGAGATACCTCAAAGAACTAGGACTGGAAGTCCCATTTGACCCTGCTATTCCACTGCTGGGGATCTTCCCCAAAGAATTAAAAGAATCATACCACAGTGATATATTTGCGCCCATGTTCATAGCAGCACAGTTTGTAATAGCTAAAAGTTGCAAACAGCCCAAATGCCCATCAACTGGAGACGGGATAAAGAAAATGTGTTTTTTTTATAAAATGGAGTACTACTCAGCCATAAAAAATGAGAAATTAGAGACATTTATAGCTAAGTGGATGCACATTGAGGCGATACTCTTAAGTGAAATAAATAGGACACACATGAATAAATACCAAATAGTTTCTCTGGTGTGAGAAACTGAAAGTGTAAATAAGGACTAAATGTATAATAGGTCATGCGAAATAGGAAG
The DNA here is from genome assembly GCF_053883595.1 of Heterocephalus glaber. Classification (NCBI taxonomy): domain Eukaryota; kingdom Metazoa; phylum Chordata; class Mammalia; order Rodentia; family Bathyergidae; genus Heterocephalus; species Heterocephalus glaber. The sequence goes on along the minus strand of NW_028258419.1, from coordinate 1,527,797 downwards.
AAAAGGGGCAAAGGGGAAGGAAGTGGGAGGGCTAGGGGAAAGGATAGAAGGTAATGGGATTAATATGAGAAAATGGAAGAATAGGAAGAAAATCATTGTAAATAGGGAGGAATGGAGGGGTTGAAGGGAGGGCTGGGCAAGGGTGAAAAATAAGAACCAAGAGAGACTATGTAAAGGTGCAAATTTCCAATGATGAATGTCATTATATTGTATACCTAAAATGTACCAATGATTAGAATGAATAATTGATAATGTAAAATAGGAAGAAAAGGTCCAAAGGGGTAGGGGTAGTGGGAGGGGCAGGGGAAAGGAAAGAAGGGAAAGGAAAAATGCTGAGAAATGGAAAAAATGGAAATAAAGTCTTTGTAAATAGGGAAAGGTGGAGGGTATGAAAGGAGGGCTAGGAATGGGGAAAAAATAAGAACCAAGATGCATTATATAAAGGTACAATTCCCAATGAGAAATGTAATTGTGTTGTATACCTACAATGTACCAATAAAAGAATTTAATAAAAAAATATTACTCGTAAGAAACATTTAAAAAGTTATGACCAGATGGAGTGTTTAAAAATAAGATATTGTTTTGGTGAAATGAATCTCACAGGTGAATGGGAGAATCTTCATAGAGGGGTATCTTACTCAGGCCCTTTGCTACCACTGTTTAAAAACCACATTACCGTTAGTATATATTTAAGTGTTTTAAAAGAATTTGTTCTCAAAGCAGCACTGACCTTTTTGGAAGGTAACTAAGGAACAGGTTCAGCACATCCCTAGCAGCAGCTTATAGTAAGCTCAGTGAAAGACTGTATTGATCAGAGGGTCATGAAGAAGTGTCACGAGTCCCCCTGAAAATGAAGAATGGAAAAGGATAAAGCAAGTGGAGCCAAGTGGCTCCAAAAGGCAGCCAAGTGGAGAGAAATACTTTTTAAATAAGTAAGAAGACAGTTTTGTAGGTGTGGGCTGTTCATAAAAGCACACTACTGCATGACTGCAAGCATTCTGTCTTTTTGTCTTTCTCAGGAAATAGGACAAAAGGAAAACTTTTTGTGAACCCTTTTCATTTAGGGTGAGATGCTGAGCACTACTTATGGACTAAGAAAGCCCAAGGCAGCTGAGGCTTTATCTTGCTAAAAGTTCAAGTCATTAGCTAGCATAAGAGAAAGACTAAGGTGGTATAGTAATTTCTTCTTTTACCCCTATTTTCTATCTCCACCCCGTTACAGACATACTATTGGAGATCTCAGTGTGTGTATATAACTGTGTTCCATGTTGTGTTTCCCAGGCAGAATTTTTGAAATAAGGTGTTGGGATGCATTGGAGTTGCCAGGTGCCTGGGGGCCGTTGCTTTTTACTCTTTCTTCTTCTGCTACTCCCTGCTCAAGTGGTCACAATCACACCAAGTCTCAAAACACATTTATGACTGTTGCTGAACTAGAATTTCTCTTCTTTCTCCTTGCCATGGTCCAAGGGAGCACAATGGTCTTTTCATTTTAGGGTTTTGCTTTTAATCACAGTGAAGGAATAGCTAGAGGTACAAAAGAGACAAACACGGACAAGGCACAGTATTACCTAATCCCACCAGGTGTTCCTGGTATGTGGTCCTAGAGTTGATTTTGTTGATGCGACACAAAACATCTTGGGCCAGGAGCCCCTTGGGGTCCTTCAGACTCTGCCTCTGGAGGCTGAGTGTGAGATCAAGCTGCTTAACTCGTAGTCTGGCAAAGACAGGGACTGGCACTGTTGTAAGAGCTCAGTGAGAGACTCCTTGCTTTCAAATCTGCATCCTGCTTTCCCTGCCTGTGCCCTGTGTAAAAGGCCCTTGTGGGATTGGTGTCTGATGCTCCTACCAGTCTTATACCCCTCACCACTGCCTCCTTTCTTCCCAGAGAGTCTCCAGTTGAGAGCCAAGGAGAGCCTTTGATCCTTTGTATGTCTGTCTTATGTTAGGAGTTGCTCTTCTGGGTTTCAGAAGACCCTCCCGGACTCTGAAGCTCCTTTTGCTAAGCTCACATGGTGACCTTTTCCTCTGGCTGACCTTGTCTGAACATCACCTCCGCATACAATGTGGCCACATAATGTGAGCCAGGGCTGTGCTACACCCCTGGTAGACGTTATCAGCATCCTTTGATTGTTAGGAAGGCTGACTGTAGCCTTTGGATAAGCAGTTTTTCTCATTCGTTATTGCAAGCAAAGATCTGAGAGTAATCCTCAGAATGTCTATGTGATACTAAAATTAGTCTCATGACTTTCATTCTGGCCTCATGTTTTCTCCACTCCCACGTTCATAAATTTGTTTTTTCTTTTTTTAAAAGAGCTCAAACATTGTCTTGATCTTTTCAATGAGCTTTGGTTTGCACCACCAGTTCATAGGAGCCTTGGGAAAATTCCCTGAACCCCTTGAATAATTTAGCTCTGCAGTTCTCAAACTTTAATGTTGGGCACTTTAATGCATAGGAACTACCTGGAGAGTTTTCATTAAACATACAGACTCCTGAGCTCCACCTTGGTGACTGTGATGGAATACATCTTCAAGGGGCCCAGAAATTAGTTTATTGCTATCATCCTAGGGCCACGATGTCCAACTGCGACCTGTCAGCTGCATGCAGTCCTGTACAAGATGGCCCTGTACAGCTGGCGACTTGGCTCAACCAGGGCATACACTGTTCACGTTACGTGAGTTTTAGCAGCAGTCTCACACCTCTAATGCACGGTGCTCAAGTGTGGCCTGAGTGAGCAGAAGTGAAGACTGTAGGGGAGGGCAAGGCGCAGAGTTGACTCTGCCCCTGCATCCACCCCACAGGGTCATTCAGAGAGATGCCCGCATGCATCACATGCAGCTTTCCCCTGTGAGACTTGGTGAGTACAATGCAGTGAGCACTCTTTATAGTGTTTCTACCCACCTACATGTGCCTGGGAAGAGAAGTGTTTAATGTTAGCAAGCAGACACACAAGTTTTCTTGTTTAATTGTCAAACTTGGGCTTACTGTGTTATTTTGTAATATAATTTCATGAAATGAAATAGTTTCTTAGCAGCTGTGGTACAGGAAGTACACAAATATATCAGATAGTTTTTGCTTATGTTTGTTATAATTGCACATAAAATATTACCAATAATACTAGAACAATAGTTTAAAAAGAAGTTTGTTACTTATATATGTTAACAATATTGTATATTTTATATGCTTCCCAGGACAGTTCCTCTTCTCTCAGTGCAGCCCAGATGCCCAAAGGCTGGATGCCAAGGGTATCCTGGTGCCAGCCCCATGGGACCATGTCCTTGAGGGAGGGATGGACCTTAGTTCTGGCTCTCACCTGTGCCCTCACCTGGGGCTCCTGTGGTCATATCCTTTGAGGTCCCCATTCACTTTGATTGGCACATGAAGCTTAGAAAAGAGAGTTCAGGCATGTACAAAGGGCTGTAGGGACAACTTCCACCAAGGAGGAAAAGCTCCTCACTTCCCCATCTCCGTTATTTTCTAACTCATGATCAAAAAGGATGTGGAGATGAAATAATATTTTCATAATATACAACCTGAAATTCAAGCCAAAAATGTTTAATTTATTACAAAATATTGAATGTGCATCTTATTAAATTGCTTATTTATGCATGTTGTATATTTCATGTATACTAAAGGTGTAATTTCTTATATTGAGTATATTTAATAAATAGAATTATAATAAGCAGCACTATGTTGCTTATAGAATAGAACATACATGGTAAATATCTCTAAATGTGGACATAATTTTGTTTTCAATGCTGGTGATTGAACTTAGTGTTTTAAGGCTGTTATATTCTCAGCCCTTTTTCTGTTTTATACTCTGAGACAGGGTCTTGCTAAGTAGCCCAGGCTGGGCTTGAACTTGTGATCTCCCTCCCTCAGGCTCCCAGAGTGCTGGGATTACAGGCGTGCACCACCATGCTTGGGTACATATTTTTTAAATGTGCCAAAATGTTGATGTATTGAGACAGTAGAGTGGGCCCATATGTGTGTGTGTGTATATCTATCTATATCTATCTATCTATCTATCTACCTATCTATCTATCTATCTATCTGTTATATTATCCTCTGTATCCTTTGTGAATATGAAATAATTTTATATATAAACTATTTAGTATACTATATATCCTTTATGGGTTTTTGAAAAACAACCCTATTTTCAATATCATCCATGTTTTATAAGGTAAACCTAATTCTGTTAATTACCTATCAGCATAGTATTCAATTTTATAGATTACAGTTTATTCTTCAATTGATGATTGTTTAAGTGGTTATTTTTTTCAACTGTTAAAAATATTGCCGAATTGTACAGCAATGTCATAGTTCCTTAGATTTTATTACTTATATATAACATTTCTATATTTTAAGTCCTGTGCATTTGTAATTTAAAATTTATACATTTAAAATAAAAGGCAAGAATAATAAACAACTGTTTTGATCACATTTAACTAAAAACGCACATTAAAACAGCCTTCCTACATTTTGACAATTTCCTTGGCTTACTATTCTTTACTCTGTCCAAAAAATTCTTTGATAGTTGTATTTCCTGGGTACATATTATTTTTAAATTCTACTTTTTACTTAACATAATTATATATACATATTTTATTTATGCAATCTATTCATTCAATAAATGCTTAATTAATGCTTCCTGTGGGCCAGAGTAGCTCTTGGGGACAAAGACAGAAATCCCTGCCTTCTTGGACACAATCACTGTGATTTTATTTAAAAGCAATTACTGTTACATATTAATATATAATGCGGTTTGCTTATCTCTTTCTTCAGGAAATTTTGACTAATTTAGACTGTTTTAGATTTAGGAATAAATTCATCTGCGACATTCATGTCAGAATTAAGAATGAAACGAGACTAGTGTGATATTAGCATGGGGCAGTGAGTCTGATTTGTCCTAGGTTGAGTTAAAGTGTGCCAAGTCTCAGCTGTGACCCTTAACAGCAGTCCTAGAGCCCCCTTTCTCCACTCATGCTATAACTCAGCCCATGGCCCAGGCTGCCAACTGGCTGGGGACCTGGCCTTTGCAGTGGGCTTGGGTACTGCGTCCTTGGCTGACTAGGTACATGGACTTTGCAAAGTTTATTGACTTCCTGTGCCATGGTTTTCTCTTCTGTAAGACACTAATACATCCATATAATACTTGGAAACATCCTTAAAACAGTAAATGTTCTTCCTGGCAGAAAGAGCCCTTCGTGGGAATAAGGACTGTTCCCTTTGTATGGAGGCAGGGGTCTGTACATCTATGCGGCATCCTGTGTGGTTTCCTGGGGCTGTCCACCTCAGGTCCTGTCTGTGTCTGCCTGCAGCTGTGACTTCTGTGATGCTAAGAGGAAAGAGGGTTCTGATAACTAGGAACACACACAAATAGACAAACACAGAGCACACAGATATCCATCTTGCACACACACACACACACACACACACACACACACACCCAACACTAACACATGGACATGAATGAGAAGAGGGAAAGAAGCTCAAAGAAGGGACTGAGGCCAGGAAATTACTGTTAGTGAGAACAAATTTATTCATTTCAGTATTTTACCTGATAGTTTAATGGGTTATTTCTAAAATGTAAAAATAAATTGACGAGGCTTTCAGCCACGGTCACTGCATGTAAATGCGCAGGGCATTTGTTCACACTCCCAGGCCAAATGACTTAGCGTGAGAGAGGCATAAAGGAAGAGCTGATCTTAACAAAAACAGTCCTCAGCTCACGTCTCTGTTTGAAAATGTGGTTTCACCTACTGCTCCCTTTTTCCTTTTCTCTCATGTCCTTTCTCTCCTTCTCTTTATTCTTCCATACCAGAAAAACTGGCCATGGAGGGAATGAACTTATGCAAGTGTGACCGCATCAATCTCTTCAGGTTGCAGCTCCTGTGCTGCTGAGATATGAATCAGAAACTTGGAGCTGGCTGAGTTGAGGAGTGAATTTTGCCTGCTGTGGGCTTCTATGAAGTCACTGATTAATATAATTAAAAGCCTGAGTTAATTGCATTACTTTCCATTAGCTTTCATTGTGTACCTACCTTCCAAGGGTCTGACCAGCCATCCCCACGGGGCTCTGGTCCCACGTTTATTCAAGTGAGATGGCTGCTTTCAAAACCCAACCTTTCATCAATCCCCTATTAATTAGCTAAATGCCACATCGGATTATGCATTCCAGCCTGCCAGCTGGGTGGCAGCATCTGCGAGTGGAGCTGCGGTCCCCCTGGCTCATCCTCCAGCCCAGTCATTGGTATTCCAGGACAAGTCAGCTTACTGTAATTTGAAATTGGTCTGCCATCCCATTAGGAATCTGCCCGATCAATAACAAGTGAATTAGAGTTCCAGTGATCTGATTAACTCCCCATTATTTTCTACCCGGGCCGATTTAGAATGCATGATGAGACAATATTCCAGTTTCTTTGCTTTATCCCAGTTTAAGTGAAATATAGACATCTAAGGAAGCAGTGCCTGTGCATTTGATTTGGCTCGGCTGTAATAAAGTCAAACACCATGAGTATCTCCCTCATCACGACAGTCTTAAGTGACTGAAGGCTGCCGCCCGAGCACCCGGGGGAGCTGTGAGTGGCAGGGGAGGAGTAGGTGGGCACTCTCTCTGTTCATCTCTCTCCTTTTTGGCTCTATCTTCTAAATAGACTCCTGCAAGGCTTTTAACAGGACGGCTTCCTGATTTGTCATATGATCAACATTAGGAGCTTGTGACTGAAGCCCTGGGTTATGTGGCTGGAAGGCAGATTGTAATTTTTCCCTCAAAGGTCCCTGACAACACAGCAACCTAATGTTATCTCTTGATGACTGCAAACAAGCACAGTAGCCAGGCAGCCAAATGTGGCCCTTGGGGAAATGCTTGGTGCCCTGGGGAGGGAATTTGGCCTCCTGTATTGCAGAACTGTTTGTGGGCTGGGCAGAGGCTTCTGAGAAATCTGTAGTATGGCTCTCTGAAGCTTGAAACTCAGATGAGTAGATGTCAGAACACTGAAATAATATGAGTAATGGAGCTGCATCCTTAATGGATGCAGTTGTAGTACTACCTCATATGCTTGAATTTGGCTAAGCATTGCCTGATAGTTACTTAAATATTGTATTGTTATTTATATGTAAAATTCAAAATGAACTTATAAATTGCTTTGATGTTGCCCAAATACTTTAAAAAAGAACAGTTGAATATTTTTCAAATATATAGAGCTAATAATATGGAACTTTCTTTAAACTAATGAACCTAAAAAGATTCAACAGGGCTTATACACAATCGGAAATGATGACTCATTAACATGACCTACACTAAGTGTCATCTCATCCTTCTCTCTATAATTACATAAAAATTCAGAGTATTCTGTGTGCATGGATGAAAATATTTGCCTAGAGATGGCATAATATGATCTTCTAGCTAGGTGTATGAATACCTGTATTGAGAATATAAATGTAAAGGAGTACAATGGCTGGACAGTGACAAATATTGGTTAGCTTGAAGTCTCATAACCTTCACTGCTGTTCTTCACTTTTTTTGTGTGTTTTTTTTGTTTTGTTTTTGGTACCGAGGATCGAACTCGGGTCTTTGCGCTTGCGTAGCAGGCAGTGAAACCAATGAGCTAAATCCCCGGCTTCTGTTCTTCACTTTTAATCTTTACTCAGCTCAACACTTCTGACTATCTCATGTGTTGTATCTCTCAATTATAGTTCATGCAACTTAAATAGAGTAAAATTATAATGGCAATTAATGAAGACATGGTTTGAAGTAGTGCAACTCAGAACAAAAGTTTGTTCATCCTCAGTTGCAGATAGGTCAATCCATTGACTTATTAAACCAAATTTTTTACATCAATTACTGTGGATAGTCCCAATGAGATTTTCTTATGGTAAAGATAGTAACAGATATATTTGGACAGTGTTATGGCTTATATCTAGATGTCCCCCCAAAGCTTCATGCAGTCATAGCTGAGGCTTTTTGGAGGTGGCTTGATCTAGGTTGTGAAATGCTAGGATCAAGAATGTGATACTGGATGGAGATAGCTCAAAGAACTAGGGCTACAGGTCCCATTTGACCTAGCTATTCCCCTGCTGGGTATCTTCCCCAAAGAATTAAAAGAATCATACCACAGTGATATATGTGCACCCACGTTCATAGCAGCACAGTTTGTAATAGCTAAAACTTGGAAACAGCCCAAATGCTCATCAACTGGAGACTGGATAAAGAAAATGTGGTTTTTTTAATAAAATGGAGTACTACTCAGCCATAATAAATGAGAAATTAGAGACATTTATAGCTAAGTGGATGCACATTGAGGCAATACTCTTAAGTGAAATAAATAGGACACACATGAATAAATACCAAATAGTTTCTCTGGTGTGAGAAACTGAAAGTGTAAATAAGGACTAAATGTGTAATAGGTAATGTGAAATAGGAAGAAAAGGGGCAAAGGGGAAGGAAGTGGGAGGGCTAGGGGAAAGGATAGAAGGTAATGGGATTAATATGAGAAAATGGAAGAATAGGAAGAAAATCATTGTAAATAGGGAGGAATGGAGGGGTTGAAGGGAGGGCTGGGCAAGGGTGAAAAATAAGAACCAAGAGAGAATATGTAAAGGTGCAAATTTCCAAAGATGAATGTCATTATACTGTATACCTAAAATGTACCAATGATTAGAATGAATAATCGATAATGTAAAATAGGAAGAAAAGGTCCAAAGGAGTAGGGGTAGTGAGAGGGGCAGGGGAAAGGAAAGAAGGGAAAGGAAAAATGCTGAGAAATGGAAAAAATGGAAATAAAGTCTTTGTAAATAGGGAAGGGTGGAGGGGGTGAAGGGAGGGCTAGGAATGGGGAAAAAATAAGAACCAAGATGCATTATATAAAGGTACAATTCCCAATGAGAAATGTAATTGTGTTGTATACCTACAACGTACCAATAAAAGAATTTAGTTTAAAAAACAAAGAATGTGATACTGGGATTAATTCATGGTTCAATGCTAGTGTTAGGGTGCAAGTGCTACCCACCCTGGTAGCCTGGATAAATTGTAACAGACAGAAAGAGGGCTGTTGCTGTTGCTTGTTTCTTGTTGCTTTCTGCTTGGATGCTTTTGCTGCCTCTGCCTGCCATTAACTGTTTCTCCCCTGCAATGCCCTTCTGCCATGTCACTCTGCCTTGGAACCAACCAATGATGGCCTGAAACCACTGCAAACTATAAGCCAAAATAAACCTTCTATCCTTTAACTATGTGTGTCAAGCATTTTGTCTCAGTGATGAGAAAAAGTAACTAAGAAAGTAATAAGTTCATGAACATGTTAGCTTTCTCTTCCTGCATATATTCATACAATCTGATAACATGTTTCATGTAAATCTCTAATTTGAAATGACCTGCTTAAAAACCTTCAATAGATGAGAAAAAGAAGTTTCAGGACAAATGAGTTATGTCAGACATTTTTATGCATATGTTTTAAATGAGAAATTTCTGGGATATTGCCAATCCTCTGAAACATCTCAAATTTTTCACTTGGGAAAAATTAAAGTTGCATAAAGAAATGATTCAAACTATAACTAGAAGGAGAATGATTGGTTATTAATGCAAAGCTGGCTCTGGACCTTTGGTAGAGGAACTGCAGCAGGCCTTGGAGGTGATGGGCTCCATAGGATTGTTGTGGGGTATGCTATTGGTAGCCAGGTGGTTAGACACTAATAGGCCTGAGGGAAAAAGCGAGGGGGGTGGTCCAAAGTAGCATGTGCTGCCACTTAAGTAAAGAAACAAAGACTTCAATGTATAATACATTTATAATCATTTGTAAGCACTCAGACTGAAAATGATTCCACAGGTCATAATGACATTTTAAGGTCATTGTGTGAAGTCCTGATACCTGGCCACCTAGCTGTCTGACTGCACAACAAAGCACACAGCCTTCTTACCTGCCACCGCCCACAGCCCAGTAATATTGGAAAGGGAAATTTTCCTTAAAAACCCTCCTGTCTTGGGCTGGGACCTGGTTTAAATTAAGAACTTATCTATCATAAATTTCTTACATAGTTAAAACCCCCGAGGAAAGACTATCTAAAAGGGATTTTGCAATTCTAAAATAACTTCTAAATAAAATGTCAATAACTGTCATAAACATTCTAGTTCATTGAACCCAGGATTAGCTTTTGTGTGGACAAAAAGGCATCCAAATCTAAACTTGCACTCGGTGTAGACATCTTTGTGGTACTGCTTCTCTTTTGAAAGGGTAACTCCTCCATATCGACTTTACAACCAATTCCCCCTGTATTTGTGCATGGCCACCTATGTGTCTTGACTGAATTCTTTCTTAAAGGGCAAAGAACTGAGGACCAAAGATGTGGGGGGCTGGTTCCTTGCTGCATCGGGACCTGGCTTCCTGGTAACACAATGGTTTCTGATCTTTGGCCTGATCATCTTCTCCATTTCCTGAGTGCAGAAGCTTATATTCTACAGTAGATCAGTGCCTTCTTCAGATTAGATACCGGGCTTCTATTCAGATATCGAACTCAAACATTCTTCCACTGTACTTCTGTTCAATTACAGTTTTCAAATCTACTTCACTTCCATCTTTTTGTGATTATTTTAATAACATGTGAAACAGAACACTTTCCCCATGAGTGTTTTTTCCACAGTACTGGGAATCAAACCTGGGGATTAAACCACTCAGGGCCTTTGTACTGAGTTACATCCCCAACCCTTTAAAAATATTTTTTTATTGTAGCTTTTTTGTCCCGTTTATTAACATCTTTTTGAATATTTCTTAATCTTGTATAAAACTATTAGCTTAGTGTTCTCTGTCACTAATAGAATATAGTAAACAGTGGCACTAATACCCATCCTGCTTTCAATCTTTTGTTTTATCGTGACAGTTACTTTCTTTTGTATTAGTATTCATGCAATCTATGTTGAATACAGTTGCTGTGGGGAGTGGATACATATACATATTCCATCTTAATCCTTCTTACTTCCCCTTTCCCTGCATCCATAAATCTGGGTACAGGGTTAACTAATTTAAGGCCCTGACTTATGCAGCACCTCACCCACATCCCTCTATATACTCTGTGTGCTGTTACTGTAACCCTCTGTATACTGTTCCAGGTGCTGCCACTGTGCTGCATGGAGATCTTCCACTTGCTCCTCACATCCCACTTCTCCAATCTACTCTGTGCCCGAGAGGCTCCCTGTGTAGACTGCATCCTCCTGCTCCCTAGCACTGGGGCTTCTGACTAGGTTCAGCCAGTGGAGTGTCAGCTGGAAAGGAAGGCTGTTGACAGGAGGGAAGGCCCAAGGAGCCAGAATGCATGTTTTCCTAACTCTCCCTGCTGAACTGCCATGGGCTGATCTCCTCCCTGATTAAAATCCATGGCTCCCATGGGGGGCCTTTATGCATCTCATGATTATTACACATGCTGTGGGCTATGAGACAGAATGGACAGTTACCTTAAATGTAAGCATTATACTAATATCAATTTATGCACATTAAAAATTACTGTTATAGATTTGCTGACTTGTACATAGGTGAAGCATAAAAACACACATAAAAATTTATCATCTTTGGATCACTATATTTGATGACACTATACCACTGCATTTTACTGATAGTTTGAGTGTTGCTTGAAGCTAAACATATAATCCAAGTGTCACAATTAAGTTATAAACTGGATAGGGAAGATATTCATACTTAGCACTTATGTGTTGCTTCTCATCATTAATGTGTATGACAGAGCCAATCAATAGCACAGTCATGTATTCAGTAATGATCTTTTGTGTTGCTCGATTCATTTCAGTTCAGGGACCTTTTACTAGTAAGCCCATAAAGTTGCTGACAAGCTTCTGCTTAATAGTAAGATTTGGGTGGTTGTGGCCCTCTGCATCCCTGTGTCTTCACTTGCTTGCTGTGGACGGTGAACCTCTATGAGCAGAGGGGGTTTTTTTGTCTCTGTTTCTCCAGTGCCTTTTGTGTGACCTGCCACTTAGTAGACATTCAAAAAAGTACTTATAGAATGGACAGATGGTGAGCAATATAGCAAAACTATTGAAGGGACCTCATTAACATAAACTTAGGAATTTTATTTATTCTAAAAACTTCAAACCTAGCCATATACTAAATCCTCAATCATTCATGTTTTTTTTGGTACTGGGGATTGAACTTGGGACCTTGTGCTTGCAAAGCAGGTGGCAGCAGCACCACTGAGCTAAATCCCCAGCCCCTTTCATGTTGATTCTAAAAACAACTGTAGCAAGTGTCAGCAGTGTGTGCGTGCTACTTATAATGCCAGGCATTTTCAATCTTCTGTTCAATTGAAAAAGACGGCCATAGTTTGAAACTTTAGAAACTTATGCCAGTGTTTTCTGCAAGCTAGAAAAGATCCTGTACCAACAAAATGTTAACATCCCACCATGTCAAAGCTTGTTCCTCTGATTTTAGCACTTTCAGCTTTCTTTACTCCAAATGTACTAAAAATCAGGAGTCTAGAATGGGTCTCAGAGAGTTTCACCACAGAGACAGCCAGGACCAGCAGGCAGGAGATCATCCTTGATTGGATCAAGCATCGCTTAGGAGGAGAGCCTGGCCACTTCCAAAGGGTGCTGAGGCAGGCAGAGTCCTTAGGAAGCTGGGCATTTATCTCACCATCTACCAACCCTGGGGCAAAGATAAAAGATAAAAGCCCAAATGGCTCATGTGTGGATTATAATGAGGTATGACCAGTGATCAAGTTAGAGAGTTAAACAGGATCCTTATAGGGTCCAGCACAAAGAGGAAGCTCAATTAAAAATGAATGAATGAATAAATGGGTTTTGATGTGGAATACAGTTTTTATTTATCCCTGGGCAATGGAAGTTCACAGAGCTCCCATCCCTTCCCTTCCAGCCTTGGGTGTTGGGAAAAGGTTGGGTTTGTCCTGAGTTATGAAAAGGGATCGTGAGGCTTTCTCAGGGAGTGAGCTGGTCTGCAGTTCCTGGCGGGGTGGTGATCAGCCTGGACATGTCAGGGCTGAAAGGCTGAGCCTCTGCAGCGTCACTGTCCACACTCACACCTGAGAGAACCTGCCTGGAAATGAAGGAAACGAGACCAGCAAGAGGAAAGCCAATGCAGGAAACTAGCAACTGTATGATTTTGTTTTGTTTTTAAGGCATCTCAGCTTCATGTGACAAGCATGAAATGGATGTCTGTAAGCAGATGCCAAGTTAGTATTGAAGAACAATAATTTTTTAAATTTGTTTATTTTAAAAAATTGACATGAAAATTGTACAGGGTTATGGAGTACCATAGCTTAGATATAATAAGTGGCCTTGGAGACAGTCCAGCCTGACTCCTCCTTTTGTCTTCCAACCAGGGCTTGCTGCGTTGTTCGCCTCGATGCCACACGCACTGCCTCAGAACGTCATACTCAACACTCCATTTAAACTTCAGCAGTCATTTTAGAATCTAAAACCAAACTAGGATGCTATCCCCCAAACACTTAGCAAGCACTGATTTGGTATAAATGACAAGCAATGTACAGTACAGGCTCAGCTTGCTCTAGAGATGGATCAAGACTGAGCTATAGAAAGAGGCAAGGATATTCTGTGATGAAAGGTGAAATGAAGCTTCTTTAGTTCAGATTCTATTATTGAGACTTGGGAGTAATTCACATGTCTGGAATAAAAAACTTCACAAATAGTTCTTCCCTCACATTATAATTAATGCCAGTTTGGTTTAAAAAATCAAAGAATCCCATATAGGGAACATAAAGAATTCTATCCATCTGTATTCAACTCCTGGTAATTCATTCTTTGATGAATAAGCTTTCATTTTATGACACATTTTAATGCATAGAGAGCTATTTTAAGTTTTGTTCAATAGTGAGTAGAACAAGACTATGCAACTCATGTACTATAGATAAAGGTGGGCCGGGGGACTGAATGGTAGAGTGATCTTTGGAGCAATGAGTGAGGGCAGTAAGGGATCCTCTGGTCTAACCAAAGGAACTGTATGAAGCAGAGATACCACGTGACTGTGACTGTTAAAGCCTCCACTAGCAGCGGAGACAGAGGGTTTCAGTGAAGCATTTTGCCAGAGAGGAAAACAAAAATGAAACAGAGGCAGGACAGCTACAGTGCAGCGTGCAGCTTTCTGGAAAGAAAAAGAGAAATCTGAGCCTTTTCCACAAAGACAGCCAGGACCAGCAGGCAGGAGATCATCCCAGATTCGATCAAGCACTGCTTAGGAGGAGACCCTGGCCACTGCCAAGGGTGCTGGGGCAGGCAGAGTTCTTAGGAAGCAGGAGGGTTTACTCTACCATCTATCAAACCCCGGGGAAAAGATAAAAGCTCAAATGGGTAGAGCATGGATTATAAAGAAGTCTGGTTGATGATCAGGGTAGAGAGTCAAATGGGATCTATATAGGGTCCGGCACACAGAAGATCTACATTAAAAATGAGTAAATGAATGGGCTTTGAACTGGAATATTTCCCCAGGCTAATGACTATCAAGAAGAGGATTGCATGATTGAATTTGTTCTTCAGAAAGATTCACACTGTGAAGGATGGAGACTGGAAAACAGAATGGGAGGTTTCAGCTGTGGCCTGAATAAAGGCAGCAGCTTGTCAGTTACTGTTTGAAATACTGATTACAGAGCATTTTCTACTAATTAAAATGGCTAAAACAACTATGTGGTAATAACGTGTGGCATATATATCAGATTATCTCAGGAAAGTTTTTTTCATATTACCTGATAATATTTTTTGAAATTAAGGATTTCAGGAAAATATAGTTCATTTATCTAATGCAATCGGTACAATTAGGAAAAGCTGGTTAAAGTAAGAAATAATAAAATATGGCATATACATGTCTCAATTTTTTACCTAACCTAAAAATATAAGCTCACATTCTTATACTAGACTTTTTTTTGAACATGAATTTTCTTATCCACTGTAATTTATAAGATGCCTTAGTAAGCCCAGGGCAAGAGGACGAGGAACATGAAGTTCATCCTTGGAGGCTTTAACCTCCACTCTCTGTTCTTGGTCTTCCTCTGAAGTATGTTGAGTGTGCTTTGTTGTGTCAAAATGGGGTTCATGGCTTGGTCCCCAGTCTGTGACACTGAGAGGTAGAAACCTTAAGGTGTGGAGCTTTGTGGTGTTTAAGTGATGGGGACTGGCCAGTGAAGTGGACTGTGGGACCACAGTCTCTTCCTGTCTCCCATTCCCCTCCTCCTCTGCTTCTTAGCTGTCATGACATGAGTGGCTTGCTCCACCACACTCCCTGTCATGATGCCTCATCTTGCTCTAGGCCCAAACTGAAGGACCCAAGAGACCATGGACTGAGGCCTCTGAGACTAGGAGCCACAGTAAACCTTTCCACCTAAGATGGTGATCTCAGTTATTTTGTCACCATGAAGGAAAGCTGACTAACATACTGGCTCTAATTCACTTTATAAAATACAGTGAGAATGAGGTTTAATGTGTGACTGCTTCCCCTAGACTCTATGAAACCACTATAGGAATGGTTACATTTTTGCATAAAGTAGTTTATCACTAATTATTGACATTTAAAATGTAAATAAACTGGATAAAAGGGATAAAGTTTGAAGTTGGGGGGAGGAGAAAAACTCCTTGATGTCTTTCAAGATCATCTTACATGTTTTTTGTACTTACTGAAGTTATGAAGGTGGTTTTGTTCTCAGATTCACTTATCTATTATTACTCCCCTCATAACAATTTCCTTACATCGAGATCCTTACCTGCAAATTGTTCTATCCCTCATTAGATAAAATTCCCTAACAGCTACTTCTTTTTCTGTCATCTGGTCTAGAACTGATTGAAATAGGAAGAAGAATTGATTTGGAAGTTTCTTTTTTTTGTACCGGGGAGTGAACTTAGGACCTTGCGGTTGCAAGTCAGGCAGCAGCACCACTGAGCTAAATCCCCAGCCCTGGAAGTTTCTAATAAAATCGCAAATACTTATATAATGTGTGCTATATGTCAGACACTGTTAATTTGCACAATAAACCTATTATTATGTTAGTAGTTGGGGAAACTGAGGTGTAGAGAAATCAGGGTACTTGTTCAAAGTGACAGCAAGTAAGGGTAAGAAGGGCTTGTAGACACTGGACACAACTTTCCTTGGATGCCTCTTGCAGACAATCAACAAAGCTCACAATTTGTAGAGTCCAGTGATTCCAAGAGCCATAGCTCTGCAATGTATTCTGTAATCCTAACTTTGATGCTCTCTTCCAGCTTATTTACCTGTCCAGTGTTCAGTTTGATTTTTCTGCTCTGTTTTCTACAAAATACTCTAGGTAATAAAAATGTATGTCCTAGTTTTTTCTAGAAGGACTTTCAGAGTCCTTGGAAATTTTGCAGTGACAATTTTAGCATTGATTTTTATCATATAAGAGAAGTAACAAACACTGCATTCACAATAACATTGTAGGCCTATTTTGTTTTTTGCTTCATTTAATTCCTGCAGTTTTTAAAAGCTACTTCCAGTTGAGGCTTGGCTTACTTGTCAGAATATGTTTGAAACTGTGTTTATAGAGCTCTCATTGTGTTTCCTACTAAATTATGTAGAGGAGATACTATCCCATCAACACTCTCAATAGTCAGCTAGATTTTAAATAGCATGAGAAAAAATATTGTCTTCATAATATACAAAGCACAACTTATTTATAGCTTATAGTTGTTTTGGAGAAATCTTTATAGGATTCTATTAATTAAAACTCACTCTGACATGTGAGCTTCAATATTCAGAAATTACTGAGATTTTATCTCTTATGTGCATTGATAGCTGCACTTGTGCTATCAACAAGCATTATGTGCTTCCAAGATAAGCTTCATCATCCCACAATGCACCTGGGCTGTCCACTACTCATCTGAAATATCATAGATGACAGCTGCTTGAAAGAGACCTTGAATGAAGTAGGCTTGGCTTCCCTTTCCAATATCTCTTTTCTAGGAATTTGGTTTGCTAGGTGTAATATATTTGGGATCTTTAAGAGCTCAAAATGGGTAATTTTTAGTTTTTCAGGCTGTAGTAGATATTATTCTTTTAAATTTTTAAGAGGCTAAATGCAGCAAGATTTTGCCTAAATTCACAAATGCAATGAGACATGCCTCCCAAGGTCTGAATGATGACATATAAGTCAATAGGAAATGACACCATGATCTATGACATTGTAACAGATGGAATTGCATCCTAGAATGTGGTTTTTCTCTTGTGTTATAGAGGTTATTTAAAGTAGATGCATGAATGAAGCAGGAGCAACTGAGCTAATTAATAAAAGCAATATTTTATTAATTTATTTATTGCCATATTACTCATAAAGATTCATTACCTTCTGGTCAACAAGTGTTTGCAGTACTTCTGTGCCCCAGAAGCTGGAAATATTTTTTGAATTTATTAGTATATGTTTGCAGTACATAATGATTATATTCGCAGTAAGGAAATGGTATGTGTACATAATGCATTTAGATTTTTTCCCCTTCCCTCCACTCTCCTTTTATTTTGCCAGCATCAGATTTATTTATTTATCATATAAGACCTTACAAAGGTAATTATCATATATGCAGATTAAAAACTAGATAAATAGGCCCAAAACATATAAAACATGAAAGAAAATTATACTAAATCAAGGTATACTTTTAGATACATTGTCCAAACTGGATTACAATAACTTTTTTCTCTCTTTTCCTATCACCTGTCTTTTTATTTTGTACTTTATTTATATATTGTTTTTCATGTAAAAGAAAATGTGATATTTAAGCTTGTGTGTCTGATTTACTTCACTTAACATTATAGTCTCAAGGTTCATCTATTTTCCTACCAATGACTCAAGTTTATCCTTATGTATGGCAGAGTAATACTCTATTCTGTAAAAACACCACATCTTCTTTATGCATTTATCTGTTGATGGATGTATAAGTTGTTTCCAAGATTTAGCTATTATGAATTGTGCTGCTATAAATATAGGTATTCATATATCACTATGATATGTCTTTAACTCTTTTAGGAAGATACCTAGATGAGGAATAACTGGGTCAAATGGGATTTCTATTTTTAGTTTTTGAGGAATCTCCATACTGATTTTCAGTGTATCAGTTTATACTCCCACCAACAATGAATAATGGTTCCTTTCTCCCCTCACCCTCTCCAGCACTTGTTACTGCTTGATTTCTTGATGGTAACCATTCTTTCTGGAGTGAGATGGAATCTTAATGTTGTTTTAATTTACATTTCTCAAATGGGCTAGCAGTGATGAATGTTTTTTATGTGTTTATTGGCTGTTTGTACTTCTTCATGTGAGAGAGTATTCATTTCAGATGCCCATTTTTTTATTGAGTCTTTAAATTGAAGCAAGCTAATTTTCTCAGTTCTGTATATATTTTAGACAGCACTTTGACTGAAGAGTAGCTGGCAAATATTTTTCCAATTCTGCAGGTTGTCCTTTCACTTTGTTGGTAGTTTCCTTTGCTGTGCAGAAAACTTTTAAATTTGATGTGATTTCATTTGTTGATTCTTGGTATTACTTCTTGTTCAGAAAGTCTATGCCTACATCTGTGTTTTCACAAGTTTTACCTATTTTGTCTTCCAGCAGATTGTTTCTGTTCCAATGTTTAGACCTTTGATACATTTTTATTTTAGTTTAGTGTACAGTGAGAGATATGGGTTTCAGTTCAATCTTTGGTCAAGTTCAATCTTTATTAAAGAAGCTATCTTTTCTCCAACAAAAGAATTTGGCCCCTTTGTCAAAGACAAAATAGCAGAGTTTGCCTGGAGTTGTTTCTGTATCTTCTGTTCTTTTGCATTGATCTATGGGTTTTTTTTTAACCTGTACCATGCTGTTTTTATCGCTGTAGCTTTGTAGCATAATTTGAAGTCCAGGATTGTGATTTCCCCTGCCTTGCCCTTGTTGCTCAAAATTACTTTTGCTATTATAGGTCTCTTCTGGTTCCACATAAATGTTAGCATTGCTTTCTCTAGTTCTTTGAAGAATGCTACTGGTATTTTGACTGGGATTGCATTAAATGTATACAACAGTTTTGTAATCCTGATTTCATAGTCACAAATTTCTTGAAGTGCTCCTCGCATAGAAATACATTTCTCTATCAATTTAAAGGAAAGTTTTTCAGGATACATAAGTTGGGGTTGGAAGTTTTTATCTTTGCTGGCTTGAACTATTTCATGCCAAGCCCTCCTGGCCTTTAAGTTTTGTGCAAAGAAGTCTGCTGTGATTCTAATGCACTTACCTTTGTATTTGTTATCTTTCTCTAACAGCTTTTAGCGATGGACTTCTGAAACTTTGTGTATAATGTGGACTGGAGAGATTCTCTTTTGATCATGGTTATTTGGGGTTCTATATGCCTCACTTACTTGTATGTTTATTTCTTTCCTTATATTTGAGATTTTTTGACATTATTTCTGTAAACAGGATTTTTATGCCATTTGTGTTGTTTTCTGATTTTTCACTTACTCCAATTATTCTTAGATAAATTTTTGCATCATCTAACAGTTGTTGGATCCATTTTTCATGTTCTCTTGTTGTTTTTGCATATTTGGTCTTTGAAAGCATCATTGTCTTCTGGTTTTGAAATTCTGTCCTCACACTGGTCCATCCTGCTTCCCATACTTTCAATATGATTTTTAATCTCCTGGCTTTCAGATTGAGAACTTTTCACAGAGTCATCCTTTGGTAAACTGGTCACTCATGTTTTGTACAATTTTGTTCAGCTCATCTAGCTTTTTATTAGTGTCTTCTAAGTGCTCCTGAATCTCTTTGATTATTACTTTCCTTAACTGTTTAGTTATATCTTCTCTAATCCTACTGAGTATCTCTTTGAGGTGTTTTCTAACCTCCTCTGCTATTCTTTTGAGTAATTCCAGTGTGTGGCTTATACTGTTCTGCCTCTTGATGCCCTCTGGATTGGCTTTCAGCAAGTTGGGAGTTTTGGGCAACATTTTTTTTGCTTTGTCTTCTCATGTTTCTATTGTTTTTGTGTGTTTGCTTTGTATTATGCTGAGGTTTTTGGATGCTTATAGTTGAAACACTTTGTTACTATTACAGGGATCTCTTCAGTTGCTATTCGGTGCTGTAATTTGGGGACAGCTAAATATATCCTTTGCCACAGCCAAGATCTGACCACCTTGGTTACTTTGAGAAGGGAGGATGCAGTGTAGTTAGCCCAGCAACCAAGTTCTCTGGGAATGTACTTTAGTATTGTTAATGTCATGAAGTCAATCTGAGTGTTAGCTTACAGAGAAATAGTGACAATTACATGACCCTGTTAGTATCAAGTGAATCAGCTACAGTAGTACAGCCCAATATATTATAAGAACCAATTATGTATCACCTTTAATCCTAGAGAAGAAATCGGCAATTATGATATAAACAATAAGGCAACCTAGGTGTTGCTTTACACCTAATATGTACTAAATGCAACAGCTATATTTTTGCTAATAGTAGAAAGGAATTCAACAGTAATTTTAAAGAGTAAACTATCAAAAGATTAACAAGCTTCATGGTAATACTATTAAAGATACAGGGCTTAGGAATGGGGGAATGCAAAAAGAAACCTTTGAAACCTTAGACTCTATGATATTAGAAGGAGGCAAGAGAAGTGGTACAAAGGACCTTATTGGGGAATAGAAGGATATATGAAGAATTAGGTAAAGGTAAGACCAAAAAAAAAAAAAAAAAAAAAAAGGAAAGACAGAGAAGATAAAAGAAAAAGAGGGTGACAAAAGAAAGAAATTATACAGATAGCAAAAATAAGAAAGAAATAATTGAGGAGTGAAAAATTAAGAGGAGGAAGAGGAAGAAGCTCATGTGGACCAGAGTGGCATGGGCGCATGCAGATCCCAGCCAGGGCTCTGCTCAGACACCAGCTGCTTGGGCCCACAGGCCCAAGCCAAAGGCCCACATGGAAAAGAGCTTTGTAGGCATGTAAGCAACAGCCAGAAGCCCACCCAGATACCATTGATAACTGCATGCAAACCCCAGCCAGAAGCCCACTCAGACACCAGTGACTCGGGTACACAGCCCCCAGCCAAAGACCTTCCCAGACAACAGATAAGCAGGTGGGCAGGCCCCAGTCAGAGGCAGGCCCAGATACTATCCCAAGTGTGTGCAGACCACAACCAGAACCCTTCCTGGACAACAGGGAAGTGCAGGGATCCAGAAGGACACCATTCTGAACCCAGGAATTGGCAGAGCAGTGAGCAGAAGAGAGAAGGCCTTTCTGGGGCTTGCTGACAAAATCCACTGGGCAAGCAAAAAGTCACCTCAACAAGGGTAGAGCAGGCTGCATCTGTTGAAATGAGAAGACACATAAACAAGTCTCAAAACCAGACTTCCAGATCACATAGGGCAACTCCAAGGGGCAATGAGCTGAAACAATCTGATAGTCAACCACCTGGACTTACAGAACTGGCAATAAAAGAGGATCTGGAAAAAATGAAATTAGACATAATTTCTCAGATAACAACAGAGATTGATAATTCTAGAGCAGACACAGATAAAAAAAATAGAGAAGCTGAGGAACATGATAGAATCCCAGCATAGAAAATAAATGGAATCCATGTAACAGATTCAAACCAATATCCAGGAGAATAAAAACTCCACTGAAAGTTTACACAGCAGAATGAGACAATATGAGGACAGAATATCAGATATAGAAGACAAGATTGCAATTAGTGACAAGGAAAAGAAAAGTTTCTTAAAAATAGTAAGGGACCATTAGAAATCTATTCAGCAGCTGCTAGATGATGCAGAGAGTAACATAAGACTGATCAGAGTTAATGAAGAAACAGAAGGTAGTACAAATGACATAAAAAACTGTTCACAGAAGTAATTGCAGAAAAATTCCCATGCAGGGGAAAAGAACTTGACATACAGATAAGTGAGGCATATAGGACTTCAACTAGCCATGATAAAAAAAAAATCTATGCTTAGGGATATAATAGTTAAGATTCCAGAAACCCAACCAAAGAACAATATTCTACAAGTAGTTAGAGAAAAGAACCAAATCACATACAAAGGAAAGCCCGTCAGAAACACAACAGATTTCTCAACACAAACCTTCAAGCCAAGAAGAGCCTGGAGTGATGTATTTCAAGCCCTGAAAGAAAACAACCTCCAACCCAGATTGATGTACCCTGCAAAACTATCTCTCAAAATTGATGGAGAAATAAGATACTTTCATGACAAAGAACACCTAAGGAATTTTGTGAACACAAAACCACCACTCCAAAATATTTTAAATGATATCCTAGGGAAAGACAATGAGGATCACAACCTCAGGAAGCCCAGAAGAATGAATCCAACAGGCAAGACAAGACATTAAAGGCAAAGAGGGAGAATCCAACAAGGGGAAAAGGTCATGACAAGAATAAGTCAATACATATCAGTTATAACCATCAACATTATTGGTCTCAATTCACCAATCTAAAGAAACAGACTGGGAAAATGGGTCATGAAGCAAGATCCAACAATGTGCTACATATAAGAAAGACACTTAAATCAAACAGAAACTCATAGACTGAAAGTTAAAGATTAGAAAACAGTACTCTATGTGACAGGAACCTGAAAAAAAGCAGGAATAGCTATGCTCTTTGCAGATCAAATGAATTTCAAACCAACACTGATTAAGAGGGACAAAGAATATCACCACATCCTTGTAAAGGGAACAATCCAAGAGGAAGAGATGACAATCATACATATATATGCATCAAATACTAGTGCATCCAACTATATAAAACAAATACTAATGGACATGAAAAATCATATAAGCACTAATACAATAGTACTGGAGGACCTCAATACCCCACTGTCACAAATAGATAGATCAACTAGACAACCAATAAACAGCAAAATACTAGAACTCAATCAAAGTCTTGAACAAATGGACTTAACAGATGTTTACAGAGTGTTTCACCCCACAAAAATCAGAATATACATTGTTTTCAGCTGCACACAGGTCATTCTTCAAAATAGATCACATTCTTGCTCATAGAACATGTTTAAGTAGGTGCAAAGGAATTGAAGTTATTCCCATATTATCCCACCATAATGTGATGAAATTGGAGATCAATTGCAAAAGAAACCACAAGAATTTTGTAAACATATGAAAATTTAACAACACACTCCTGAACAACCAATGGGCCACAGAGGAAATTAAAGAAGAAATCAGACAGTTTCTACAATTAAATGACAATACCAATACATCAGAATCTATGAAACACAATGAAAGCTGTCTTACGAGGGAAATTCATAGCAGTTAATACTCATATTAGGAAAACACAGCAAGCACAATTAAAAAACCTGATGCTGAACATCAAACTTCTAGAAAAAGAAAAACAGGACAACCCAAAGCTCATACAAGGGAGGAAATTATAAAGATCAGAGCAGAAATCAATGCAATGGAGACAAAAAATCAATGAAGTGAAGAGTTGGTTCTGCAAAAGAATAAACAAAACTGACAAACCCTTAGCCAACCTAATCAAAAAAGCAAAGAAAAGGCCAAATCCATGCAATTAGGAATGAAAAAGGTGAAATTACAATGGACCCAGCAGAAATCCAGAGGATCATCAAAATCTACTCTGAGAAGAGTAGATATACTCCAGTAAATTGAAAACACAGAAGAAATGGACAGGTTTCTGGATACATATGAATTACCAAAGTTGAACAAAGACCTAAAATTTCTAAACAACCCAATATCAATCAATGAAATTGAAAATGTAATTAAAAATTACCAATGAAGAAAAGCCTGGGTCCTGATGGCTTCACTGGTGAATTCTTATAGAAATAAACTTTATTTTTAATTTTCAGAAGTATAAAAGTTGTAACACTTTGTATAAAATGTTAACAATTTAGTTGATACCTAGTTAATCTCACACAGAATTATTTTTCCCTTTTCTTGAAAACTTATACTTGCATCCTTTAAAAGACTGACTGACATATATTAGCATTTAGTAAATTATTTGACGAGCAAAATTCTAGAATATTCATGTTTGTCATGGTACTTGAAATATGTTTAACATATTAATTTAAGTAATGTATCTCAGAAGTAACAATTATAATCATTAGTACTCTAAATTTTAGGTCTGAATAAAACCTATCACTTTTCACAATGAGAAAGCAGAAAATAATATAATAATCAAATGGAGCTAACCTGAAATCATTTAATTCTCTTGGGCCTTTAAGACATAGGGCCTGGTGGGATGTCATTATGGGACCCTTCCATTTTCTGGCTTCCTGTCTTGCCATGTGATCTTTCCCTCTCTTGTGCCCTCCCACCACTGTGATAACCATGCACCATGACATGTAGCAACAAGAGGAGGCCTCACCAGAGCCAGCACTGTGCTGTCTAGACATTCAGCCTCCAAAACCATGAGCTAAATAAACTTCTTTTATGTTATCCAGACTCTGGTATTTTGTTATAGTAATGAAAAACAGAATATATCTTCTATTTTAGCAACTTAATATAAATGAAGCACAACTTTCATTTTTAAATAAAAATTACAATACCATATTTGAAACTGCAAATGTGATTCACATTACAAGAGAGAATTAGTTAAACAGAAAATACTAGATAATTATTTCTCATGAGTAATGAGTGTGACTTAAAGTTCTTGTATTACTTATTTTCAACTCAAGTAAGGACAATTAGGCCACAGGAGTCATTTCTTCATCCGAGTCACTTCATTTGCCTTTTAGTTCCAATTGCCCTAAAGCTTTGTCTATAGTTAAATTCTGAGTTTTCTTCTTATGCGTCTTAGCAACTGCATCATTCGCACAAAGTGTTCTCATTTTAATGTTTGGCAATTTCTTCAGATCCAAATCCCATTCCCTAAAGGTTTTCAGACTACTTGCATGTAAAATGTCTGGAATCTAAAGGCCGTAGCCTTCATATTGCTGTCATTCACTCTCCATCATCTGCTTGATGACTGTCGCCCAGGCTTGGTGGTGCCTTCCCTGCCTGTCCTTGGTGCTGTTGTATAACTCAATCTGCTCCAGCTCACTGCTGAATCAATTTAAATACCTTTCAATTAATTCACAAGTGTCTTTTTTGAATATCTCATATTTTGGGAATCCAGCTCATTTTGAAACCACTGCAGTTTTTCACCAATAAGGTTGAGATGTAAAGCCTTTTCATTCTTCAATTTTTCCTTCTTTTCTTGTTTGTGGGCCTCTTTTGTAATTTGAGCAGCTTTTCTACTATATGGGTGGGTGATTTTTTTTCTGTGCTTTTTCCCTTTGGTGCTTTAGGCATGGTGATGTCCTGGAGGCCACAGGGGACCTCTGCACTCCAGACCGCACAGACTCACAGCCCTGAGTGGTGGGTCTCATGCCCACTCTCCAGCCCAACACACGTGGGGCCACTGACGCTGGGCAGATCCAACTGGAACAAATTCACTGGTGAATTCTACAAGACATTCAGAGAGGAACTATTGCTACGACTGTTTAAACTCTTCAATGAAATTGAAAGGGAAGCAATATTCCCAAATTCATTCCTGGAAGCAAGCATCACCTGATTCCAAATCAGAGAAAGACCCAACTGAAAAAGAGAACTATAGGCCAATCTCACTAATGTACATAGATGCAAAATTCCTCAATAAGATACTGGAAAACAGAATGCAGAAGATCATCAAGAAGATCATCCACCCTGACTAAGCAGGATTCATCACAGGGATGCAGGGATGGTTTAACATACACAAATAAATAAATGTAATGAAGTATATTAGCAGAGCCAAGGACAAAAACCATATAATCATCTCAATAGATGCAGAAAAAGTGTTCAACAAAACCAAACACAAATTCATGACAAAAACTCTACCGAAAATTAGAATAGATGGTCTCTATCTAAAACTGGTAAAAGCCATGTATGAAAAACCAACAGCCAGTACCATACTAAATGGTCAAAAATGAAATCCTAACCATGAGCAGACTGATGAGGAGCAGAGCCAGTTGGAGCCACTGGCTTTGCCCCACCTCCATCTGGGCCTCTCAGCAATGAGCAGACCAGTGAGGAGCAGAGCCATGTGGGCACCCGTGGCACCACCCCAGCATGCCTCGTCCCCACTTCTGGCCTTCTGGCTCTGCCTGTACCTGGATCTACACCACAGAGGAATAGGGGGTCATAAAGTCCATTGTGCTGAGCTGCAAAAGATAGAGCAGAAGTGAACAAAAGAGAGAGTGCCTTACTCCTTGTATGTCCCCATCCTGAAGGTTAATTTTCTATATTAAAGAGTTGATTCACTATAAACATATTTTGGGCTAGTCCTCAATTTTGATTTAATTTACATGGTTAAAGGTTATAGATTAATAACTACCACAAATTGTCATTTTCTAAGCTATGCTTGATACTATTGTTGTTGCTGATTGTATCACTTTGGCTGAGGTGTGGTGATTGATCTAATCAGTTATCCTTCCTGGTGTGATAAAAATGAGATTGCCCCAGAGTCATTAGAGGCTGAAAACCTAAAGACCAGCTATATCTGGAAGACATCTCTGAGAAGCAATCATCCAATAAGGGTTCTAAATACGAACAACAAAGATACTTACAATAAGCAATATGAAAGTATCAACCCAGGAACTAAACCAAGGAGAGTACTGACAACAAAAATAGAAATGAGAAGACATTTAAGCAAGGTACAAACCCAGTCTTCCAGCTCACCAAAGGCAAATACTGGGGAAAACAAGGTGGAAAAATCTAATAATCAACCACTTGGACACCCTGAACTGATAGCACAGGAAGTAACAAAACAGATGAATGAGGCTCTAGAAAAATTCAAAACAGAAATAATTTCCCAGATAACTACAGAGATAGTGACCAGAATAAAAGACATGATTAGAGAATCTAGAATAGAAACAGATAAAAAAAAAATAGATGAGTTCAGGACCATGATGGAAGCCATGAATGACCAGCCTAGGAAAGAAATGGAAACCATGAATCCCCAACATATGAAAGAAATGGAATCCATGAAACAGACTCAAACAGATATTCAGGAAATTAAAATCTCTATTGAAAGTATACACAGCAGACTGAGCCAATCTGAAGAGAGAATATCAGGTATGGGAGACAGGATGGCAGTTAGTGACCATGAAAAGTGAGATCTCTTAAAAATAGTAAGGGACCATGAGAAATCAATCCAACAGCTCCTACATGACACAAAGAAGAATGATATAAGACTGGTAGTAGTTCATGAAAAAGCAGGAGAAAGTACAAATGACATAAAAGAATCTGTTCACAGAACTAATGACAGAAAACTTCCCAAACAGAGCAAAAGAATTTGACATTCAGATAAGTGAGGGATATAGGTCTCCAACTAGCCATGATCAAAAAAAATCTACACCTAGACATATAATAATCAAGATCCCAGAAACTCAACAGAAGAACAAAATACTACAAGCAGTTAGAGAAAAGAAACAAATCATGTGCAAAGGAAAGCCTATCAGAATCACAGCAGACTTTTCAACACAAACCATCAAGTCAAGGAGAGCCTGGAGTGAGGTATTTCAAACCCTAAAAGAAAACATCCTCCAACCCAGACTGGTGTATCCTGCAAAAGTATCTTTCAAAATTGATGGGGAAATAAGATACTTTCATGACAAAGAACACCTAAGAAATTTCATGAATACCAAACTAGCACTCCAAACAATTCTAAACAATACCCTAGAAAAAGAAAATGAAGGTCACAACTCCATAAGGCCCAATAGAGCAAATCTACCAGGCAAGGCAAGAAATTAAAGGAAGAGGGGGAAAAATAAAAGAGACAGCAGCAGGAAAATAACATGACAAGAATAAGTCAATACA